>NC_056748.1:370132764-370432764 GCF_019279795.1 Protopterus annectens | reverse complement strand
AAGCAGTGTTAGCACATCAGGTAGCATACTTGCATCTTGATGCAAACAGCTGTAGGTTCTATTCCTACAGCATGCTATGTCAAGAATCTAAATGGGAACACTCAGATCTGCTCTGAGTTACAGCACAATGGCACTAAATATACAGAACCAACTGATATTGCCAACATCCTAGCAGATAGGTTCAGTGCTAACTTTACCCCCCTCTCACCCCCTAGAGGGCCCATCTCTATACCGGAAGAATGCAAAGTTCCTATAATCACGGCTGCACAGGTAAAAAGCACACTCTCCAAAGCCAAGAACACAGCATCCATGGGACCTGACAATATCCCAGGCTGCGTTCTACACGAACTACAGAATGAACTGGCACCCTACCTAAGTACCTTGTTCAATCATAGCCTCACCTCAGGCTTTGTACCCACTGAATGGCGCACCGCAATGGTTATCTCACTCCACAGAGGGGGAGCCACGACGGACCCCGGGAACTACCGCCCCATTAGCCTGACAAGCCTGGTCTGCAAGGCCATGGAACGTATCATTGTGGAACTCATAAACAAAGACATTGGTAATCTCCAAACTCTGGACCCTACCCAGTTTGGATTTGTAAAAGACAGATCATGTCTCCTAAACCTGATTGACTTCTTTGAAGCAGTCACCAAAGCCATAGAAGAGGGTAAAATGGTTCACACAGCTTATCTAGATCTCGCCAAGGCTTTCAACACTATCCCCCACTCTGGAATTATAGATAAGCTCACTAAACTAGGTATAAATCCCTATGTCACAAGATGGGTTGCCAACTGGCTCACGGACAGAACCCACACTGTGAAAGTAGCGGATTCCAAATCCGACATCAGACCAGTGACAAGTGGAGTACCACAGGTTCAGTCCTGGGTCCTCTCCTGTTTGGTATCTACTTCTCTGAAGTGCAGGCCAACGCAGAAGGTCTTTAGCTAACAAAGTTTGCAGATTACTGCAAACTAGGAGCCATAATCGAAACTCCTAACAATGTGGACAAACTGCAAAAGGGCCTCACTGAGACAGATACCTGGTGTCAAAGCCATGGCCTGAAGCTCAATGCCAAAAAGTGTATTGTCATCCCCTTTGGTAAAAACTCTGTACCCATGAACTACCACATAGCTGGTAGTCTACTTAATGCCGAAAATGTGATAAGAGACTTTGGGACACAGGTGGACAGTAGTCTTTCCTTTGATAATCACATCGCCACAGTGGTCAGGAAATCCTTCTACGTGGCTCATCTCATCACAAAAGGATTCTTGTCCAGAAATAAAGAGGTCATTGTTCCCCTCTACTCATCACTCATTAGACCCATTATAGAGTACAACGCCCCTTTTGGTATGTACCTCACAAGACATCTACAACAACTGGAAAGACCACAGAAATACCTCACAAAGAGGATTACTGGCCTCAAACAGATGCCGTATGCAGACCATCTCAAAAAACTACAGATTTCCTCCATCGCATATCGCCTACTCAGGAGCGATCTCTGCCTAACATACAAAGCTATGTCAAACCCAGAGTTGTTGGACATGCTCCACTTAAAGAAATCCCAGTCCCTCCAAGCTACACACTCTAGGGACCTAAACCTTGTCACCACAATAAACAGAACATGCTGGAGGGATAGATTCCTGTCCCTGAGACTTCCCATACTCTGGAACAGACTACCTATCTATGTCAAACAGAGCTTCTCATTAGCTCTCTTCAAGAAATATCTTGATGATTGGATGGGAAATGGGAAATTCACCCCGGGGATCACTTCTGTGGCTCTGCTCGACAGGGGCACAGGAAAATCATTTTCTTGGGTGGCGAAAGCCAGGGTACATTTTTTGGCTAGGCTTGTATGGGCCCTAGGGCCGATAGCCTAGTACCTACCTATGAACCTATGTACATTTCTATTTTAAGGGGGTATGATA
This sequence comes from Protopterus annectens, assembly GCF_019279795.1. Classification (NCBI taxonomy): domain Eukaryota; kingdom Metazoa; phylum Chordata; order Ceratodontiformes; family Protopteridae; genus Protopterus; species Protopterus annectens. Next base: position 370,430,836 of record NC_056748.1, on the reverse strand, counting down.
CTGCAGTTCTTAGTATGTCCTCCTTTGGATGAGGCACCTAATAACTATGAACCTGTTTTTCAGCTTGCCACCCATTCCCTATTGCAATGTACCAGATTACCATTTCAGTTAATGTAACATAGGCAATTTATTCTTCAAGGGCAACAGGCACTGAATTTGTAAATTAAACACTGAAATATAAAGTTTTCTAGCAACAAACTCTTCATTGGTTTCAGATCTCTTTAATGTGGAATTATTCAGATGACTTTTACTTCTGCAGAGATTTTGCATATTGATTAATATTGATGGACTGTATGACAGAAGTTTGAATGGCCCTTTATGGTTGAAATGTCCTGAATTGGGCAGGTTGTCATTATTGGTTCATATGATTTATTTCATTGCTTAAAGGAAAAATGTTCAGAACTATAAATTTAAAACACACTCTAACAAGTGGTGCTGTATTATACAAGGGATATAATTCAATTATTATATAGTTTAATTAATACAGTCAGGAAGGTGAATCAAAGAACTATTGCATGGTTCTAAAAATGTGTGCAATGAGGCTATGATTTGAAAACAGCCCAAAGGTAAACTTACTCTGCCACTGGGTAGATGCATTTTCTTTGAATGTGGGTTTCAGTGAATGTGGGTTTCAAAGGTAAAGTTTTAATGCTAAGTCTGTTTTCATTGTAAGACTATTGCTTTGTTTAGGTTTAGTAAATGTCTATAAGTGTTTATGCTGTAAAATTTTAAATAAAAGTTGTAAATGAAATCCAAATATCTGTAATCATTGTAGAAGTAAAGCATAAAATGGTATGCACACTGAGAGATTTGAACAGTGTCTATGACAAATGGGGAGAAATAGCCAAGTAATGGGACACTGGAATGGCTGCTTGGGTGGAGGGGGTGGGGCTGCATGGGCAGAGGGGTGGGGCTGTGTGGGCGTGGCTCTGGGTTTGCACCCCCTGCAAAAAATCGTGCAGACTCACTTGCTCGTTGCCACTAGTCAACCACTCCCAAGGCTCTTACAAGTGTATCCAATTGTACTGAGTAAAATCAATACTAACATACATGGTAGAGTGTAACCAAAGCAGCCAGGCTTTTTGGAATGGCCAAGGCATCACTAAAATAAGCACAGGTACTCTAAAGACGTTAAAAGTTTTCTCTAAAAGACCAGCCACAATGAAAGATATAAAAATATTTAATAAAATAGAAAACATGAGAATCTAAATATCAAAGTACAATAAACATCAGAGTTTCAATCACAGGAGAAATAAAAATAACACAATTGGACAGGTTCAAACAGATGCAGAAAAGCACTACTTAACTGATCTCACTATATTTTCTGTCTAAAGAGTAACCGTTCCCTAGCTAACTCAATACAGCAAGGCAAGATTAGATGTTGAGATGCTTACTTCCACAAGGCAAGGTGATGAGCTTCTAACAGACTGACTAAACTGAACTCAACTAACTGAACTGTGATAACTGGTTAAGATTTTTATATCGGGTTCCAAAGAAAATGAAACAAAAGAAGCTGCTTTGTGAGTTCCATCCTCTCAGTACTAGTTATAGAATAACATCACATTTGATCACCTGACTGAGGTACAGTACACATTTTGAGCTTTGCTAAGATCTGTTGCAGTATTTGAAAATTGTAGAACAATTTCAAAAATCTCTGCTCTTCCCTTCCAGAATCCTTTGTTTAAACATAAACATTTAATCAGTTATAATAACACTGCTGATGCATTTTTAACCCAAGCATCTGTACAAGTCAGTGTGATGGACAAATGGCACAAAATTATTTACAAAACTCCTGCTAACTACGCTGACATATGTTACACATGCACTGTCCTATTCTTCCTGGCACAGGTGGCAATACCTCACATCGTCATATCCACATTTATATAAAACGAAGAATATTAAGCTTTTTTTCAAAGTACTTTCAGGAAATTTGTAATAAGATGATCAGTGATAAGAGATGGTTGATGACTACTTAAAATAGTCACCCATGGTGCCAAAGAAGTATCAGGATAATTTAAGTGCTTGAAATTACTCAAGAGGTTATTCTAGCAAAGCTGTTGGCTTAGATTAGTACATGCCATTTTATAAAACATTTAAAAAAAATATTAATCATGTCCTATTGAAAGTTTGTTTCATGAACATATACATGCAAATATTTAATCAGTTTTATATGTTCATAGGTGTGTACTAGCCTACCGACCACTTGTGGTGCATTGTTACCAAACCTAATTGCAGCTGCAGACTTGGGAAATATTAGAAACTACAGACACGAGTAGATTGTATGGACTTAGCTGTTACTGAAATGGTAAAACTTTAGGATCAGATTTTATGCCATTATGACAGATTGACCATATACTGGCACCTAAATCAGTGATATTTGTAAAGATTAAAAACTAGAACACTATGTTTCTGTTAGGACTAGATGGTTCAATAGCATTTGTCCAAATTATTTCACATTTTCATTCCAGGTATCCAAGTACTTTTAATTTCCATCTGACTTTTTTAGGACTCTAGGCATTTTATACAGAAATCTGTCAACACAGTTTATCAGTTACATTCATTCTCCATGAATATTAGAACCGAGTCAAGGCAGGTATGTCCACTGTCCACCAAACCCATGTTTAGAGCCTTTACTACTATATCTGCTACAATCCAACTTAATTTTTCTAAAGTAAACACTAGTGTAATATAAGTGATCAGATTTGTGGACAATGCAATGATCTATATCATAGAGAAATTATCAATAGTTTGCAGTGGGATCAAATTAGAAACTAACATTAGACCCCTACAATTTTCCTTGGATAATTTATGTAAATGTCTGAATTCTGTAGACCTGGCCCCACAAAGGTTGCATATTCAAGAAAATCCCTGGGTACAGTTATTTATTTTTATTTTTTCAAAATAACATGAATTACAAAGAAGTACACTTATAAAAAATTTGGGAAGAACTCAAACTGGATTTTAAAAGAAGGGTAGATTTGACATTTGTATGTAATAAATCTTCAATGTGTTAAATTTATAGTTTCAAAAAATTTTTTAAAAATATTTAAATCACTACAGTATATATATATATATATATATATATATATATATATATATATATATATATATATATATATACACTGTGTGTATTTGCATATATATATATATATATATATATATATATGCATGTGTGTGTATATGTATATATATATATATATATATATATATTTTTTTTTTTTTTTTACATGTTTATACATTGTTTAAAGTAATGACATTTTCTTTAAGAAGACAGATTGAACCCCCAGTTGAATAAAAATGTTGTTGTGTTTCAACCTAAAACTTAACAGCATAACCCAAATATTCTTCTTTTGTTTCAGAAAGTAGTCAAGTCTTTCATGCTATTCCTTTAACTCTAAAAACTATTAGTAGTTCTTATTCATCTTTATCAATACTATTTAAGTTCTGTTAAAGTAACTAAAACCAGTCATCTCCCTGTAATAGAAAACATTAATATTTTCTTTGATTTTGTTGGTGTGCATCATCTTTAAGATCTGAACAGATGCATTCAGAAAAAAAAATGGCCACTTTGTTGTTCAGCTCTGCTAAATGTTAAGTGGCTTTCCCAAAGCCACTGGTATTATTAAAAGTAGAGTATCAATATTTTTTATTATTTGTCAAGTAAGCAAGAAATAAATAAATAAATTAAGTAAATAAACAGAGAGGATTACTATATATTATTACATTCTGTGAATGCTGTAAGGAAGTTCATAAATGCTTTGAAACTTAAAAAATTATATTTAAGTTGCAAAGTACAACATGGTTCAAAATGTTACTGAAATATGCATGGCATTACTTTTGTGGGCAAGACAAAATGTAGTTACTACTGATTACTGATGCAGTAGCCTAAGCTATATGGAGTTATTGCTTGCATAGGATATAACAAGCTAGTCCGCTTCCAAAGCTTTAGGGCACCTTCCACACTCCCAAACTGTTAGATCAAGCTGAGCTGACTCTCGTATGGGCTCCAAGTCTGTCAGAGCTTTCCTGCTACTGAGAAGCATGTTCTTTTGCAGGCTTTTGAGGAATGACTGTCAGCTCATGTTGTTTCATTGCTGAGCAGATAAGGTCCCTTCAGCAAAAAAAAAAAAAAAAAAAAAACTTCCACATTACTTTTTTTTGCTTTTAAGCTAAGCTTTTGGGATAAACAGCTATTTTAAAGCTACTTAAAATTATATGTATTGGCCGTCATGTTACTTTTGTGTGCCTCTAAACTTTTTTACTTTGTAGTAAAAAGGTTGTTAAAAACTACTTTATCTGTGTTGAAATTTTGTTTTGCTTTTTGGGGCTGGGGAAAGCTCTGTACTGTGTTTTTGGAGGGAACGTTACTTTTTGTGATTTTTCTGTTATATTAACTGTTGCTGCTTTAGCTTCCCCTGGAAATGAGTATTATTTTCAGCTTGACCATGGAACAAACTACTTGGACAGAGTCACCCTCAGGACTTACCTTTCATATCTAAAGTGGTTTTGAAGCTTTTTTTAAACCAGTCCATACACACTCCTGCCCTCTTTCCTTACCCTTAAAATCAGGGAGGATGTATCGTTTCCTGCACTCACTAGGTGTTCACAGGCAACTCTGGTTCTGTCTGGGCAGGACCAAGTCATTCAGAAAGTCCAACCAACCTATTGAAGCCTTTGCAAACAACAGATTGGGAAATCCTGTCAGCAAATAGACCAGTTCAGAGTGGATTTCTAACTGTATTGCTTTTTGCTGTGAACACAGCGGAAAGCTGACTCTTGAATTTATCAGATCCCATTTTACCACAGCTACATCTACTATTTTGTCCTCTGTTTGCACCTTTAAAAAACATTACAACCTTTCCTTTATTCTTCAGGACAAGAACTGACTTTGCTTTGGCAGTCTTGTAGGGCATCCTAGCCTCTGCTAAATTGCTTTCCATCTCCCCTCCCCTTTCAGCTTTGGGAATTTTCCCATGTTGTTGTTTCTGCCACAGTGAAACACAAATGTAGTACAGTTGTGTCTACTTAGCATAAATGTAGATGTTCGAATGTCTTCATTGTTGCGGAAAGTTTTCTCTCTCTCCTTTTCTCGCCGTCATCCTTTGGGGTTGGGGTGTGCCTTTCTTACCAATCTCTTTTCCCTTATAGTTCCCACCCCTTCTCTCCCATTGGGTCTTTAAGGTCTCTACTTTCAACATTACAACCACTCAAGTTACACACATTCTGTCAGCAGAATTTTATTCATCTAGCTGAGAGCTTTCCTATGAGGCTAAGGAATTTGTCTGTGTTACTTGGTTGTTGAGATATTTAGAAAAAATGCGAAAAATATATCTATATAAATTAATATCATAAAAGCAACAGTTAATATCTGTTTATCTGAACTAGACAGAGATCAAATATTAATGCAGCTGAGTTTGCCATTGTTTAAGCTTTAAGATGAAATCTTTTAAAACCTTGTACATAGCATGGTTTTGAAATTATTGATGCAAATATGAGCAAGCAGTATTTGATGCCTACAGGCACCAGTAAGCAGTAACTGAAGATGGACCCAGAGGTGTCACTAGGATGTAATGAGTTAAGCAAATGGAGAAGGTTTTCTAATTGATGCCAACAAAACAACCAGCACCATTCAGGACTAGTGTTTCTCTAGTTTTACAATTTTTGTACGTTACTGTCCTATAGCCTGTCTTCCTCCTCTGTCAAGGTTCATTTGTCTGCCATTTTACCTTGTCTGCCCATGGATCCCCTTCTTTTAATGCATTCTCATGTCAAAATGTTTTTGAAAGGGTTGCTACATAAGAAGCGTTCCAGAAAATTGGTGGCTCCTCTAATTTTGTGTAAGAGAAACTACCATTTGCTCTATTTGAACCAGCTCATATGGCTAACTGTTCTTAAAATAGAAAACAGTTTTACCGATTGTTCTGGCCTCTACAAGAGGAGTATTCAAGTTGCAGGATCTTGTGGTGGGTCAGACGTATCTTGCTTTCCACAAAAATATGGTTTCTTTGAGAATTAATCCTTCTTTTATGACTAAACTGATATCTAGGTTTACTCTAAGCCAGACTGTCCAGCTCCCTCTTTTATTTCCAGAACCTAAAAATGAGAGAGAATGGATACTTCAAGTTTTAGAAGTTCATGCAAAACTGTAGTGCTACCATGACATAACAAAATCTTCCAGAACTTTCAGTCAGTTGTCCATTTCTTGTGTCAAAGCAGACTATTTCCAAAGGTTGTCTCAGGTCATTACCCTTTGTTATTCCCTGTCCTTAACAAAACTGTTCCAGGCAGGTCAAGACACACACTACCAGAGCCTTAGCTTCATGTGTGGCCTTTTGGAAAGGGTTGGACTCTAGAAGCAGCAACTGGGTCTTCTATGCATACTTTCACAAAGCAATATAAACTAGATTCCTTTTCAGGTCTAGGACAAGCTTTGCTAGAACCATTCTCCAGGTCCTCCTAGGTCATTCCCCTTTCTATGGTAGTTTGCCCTTATAGTTTAGGCTACTGCAACTGTGATCATTATGAAGAACATGGTACAGCTGTTTACGTAAATTTACTATCACAGTAGATGTCTGAATGATCACTGCTGTATTAACCACTCCTTCGCTTCATTCCCCTTGTTTTTAGTGTGTTTTTTAAGCTAGGGTGTGAATAGATGTTTTTCTTTTCCTATCAATGTCCTCTCATGGCTAAGCTTCCATTTTTTGGGAGGCTTGAAAGTTCTAAAGGGCTTTGTGCCCAAACTAGTCATTTTGTCAGTTTAGTTTGAACTGACTGTTTGGGTACGTGGAAGGTGTCCTGAAGCTTTTGAAATTGTCTGGCTGTTATATCCTGCGCAAGAGGTAAGCATTTGTAGCTTAAGTTGGGTTGACACATTCCTGAAGAAGGCTCCACGGATCACTCGAGCATCTGCTGTTGTGGTGTGCTTACATATACAGCAGTACTTTTTTGAAATGATCTATTGTCAAATTCTGTAAGTAATTGTTTTGTTTTTTATATTCTGTGTACTTTGGTTTGTTGTTGGTTTACAACTATCTGGTATGAAATGCCATTTTGTAATAGCAGTTTCAGTTGCTGCTGTTTTGTTGAAGTTGTTTAAAATGTTGAAAATAAACATATTCTGCCCTAAAAACAAAGCACAAATTTAGTGTACAGCACTGCATGATACTTGAACTTTTTGACTGCCAACTGTATGTGCTTCTTTAATTTTCTGAGATATGTACTTTTGTTGTAATGTATATTCTTTCCTTGTGAATGTATTTGTAGGATAATGCATACATGGTTTTATTATTATTACTATGATTATTATTGTTACTATGTTACAACAACATGATATGTTTGATTCTTAATTTTTTTTGGAAATGTGATGTGCAGGATTCATTATTTACATTTATAATTACTGCCTATATTTTGTTTAGCGTAACAGAATTGCTTGAATGATACCACCTTCCCCCAAAAATAAAGTATGGATTGATGAGCCTTTTTGTCTCTCTATTTCTCAGGCTTTGCTGAACACACAGAACAAACTACGAACTTTAGTACCAAAATTTACTTTCAACCTGGGGTTTTCTGGAAAATTCTACCACACAGGTGAGAAGCATGTTTTATGAAGTTTTTGTGACAGTCTTCATTCGGTATAACTTCAGACTAAAAAGTAGAGTTTTTTTGAGACTTGCTTTTCTAATTTATTTGGAATGCAGTACAACTTTCCAGCAGTTTATTTGTGAACAGGAGTGATACTGTTGTGCATGGATGAAATGGGTAAAGTAAAGACTGTATACAGTAAAGAGTGATTTGTAATACCATACAGTGGTTAGCACTATAGAACTGACAAAACCACTGATACTAATAACACAAGCAGTCCACTGCTGCAACATCTCATTGTCCAGGTTCACTAACCTACTTCTCACCTGCTTCCTTAGTGATGGTGTTTGCGCAGGATTAAAGAAATATAAAATTTTGCATTACACTGTTTTTGAAGTCACTTAGATTTCCATAAAATCATCCATTTAGAATAGTTTAGTGGAAACTTAGTTTTTTGAAATTGGCCTGGAACTAGGTGGTAGTGTTCTGGTTCTGGTCATACAGCAGTGGGATAGAGGCGAATGTTGTCATATGGTAGTTCTTTCACTTTGGGAGGGAGGGATATGGGAAGTCATGTCATATATTCGCTCATTTGACACTAGCAGAATGTGGATAGCCGCTTATCTGTGGTGTCCACCATTCAGAAATGTTCATCTCTAAACAGAGTATTGTGTGGACTTGCTCATATCTCCTTTTTTTCACACAGTACTTCTGTATAAAATGTAGTGATTTGGGTATAACAGAAGGCCCCTAACTGATTGAGCTTTATTTACCCAGAGTGGTAGCACCTTTTTCATTGGGTGGTTTGTCCAGACTGTACAGTGAAGAAACTTGCAAGCCCAAATGGCTTTATTTTGAGTTAGCACAAGATGAATGTATAAGGGCTATAAAAAACATAAAAGCAGGGAATGGTGCATTGGAAGAGCAGAAGTCTGAATTAAATAAGTTTTGTAAGGTTTATGCATAAGTTTAATACATATAATTAGCGGTGATGAAAAAATATACAGAATGCAGCATGAAAAGGGTGCTGTACCATTGCGATGTCCTTTAAGTGAAACATCAGATACTATTGATATACCTTCCCATTTATTACTATTTATTTTTATTTATTTATTTTTTGCTTGTGGATACAGCACTTTCACTTCACCTCCTTTGGACTTTCTACTGCTGCCAAGGTATTGAGAAAATTTTGTCCTGTATTTGCTCATCTCAGGATGATGAGGGTACACAGTATACTGTTACTTGTACTGCTCCTTGATGTAGGGTTTCTTCCTGAAGAAACAATGGAAAAAATGTCCTTTCTGTTTCATCCTGCACATTTCTGTCGTGTATCAGAAGTCAATTGTCTCTTCTCAAAGTCAAGGTCTTCCTATGAGCGGTGTGAGATGCAACAAAGGATAAGGTCTTCCCAATCCGAGAATGTCAGCCTTCATGATTCCTTCTCTCTCAGTGCTTCTAAAAAAGTTGCCTTATGGCTGTGAGGGTACTGAGAGGTGGGAGATGCTTGTCTGCATCCATACTTAGTTCCTCTGATGAAAACAAAGTATGAGAGAGAATCAAGAAGGAATCTGGTACTGTAGAAATGTGGCTACAACACCTGCCCCCACTGGATAAGGTGTTTGCCCATTATCACAACCATCCAGAAGGAGCTCACATGGCAAGCAAACCAGGCTTTCTTGATGTATCTTCATATCTTTAGAGAGTGCCTGAATTTTCAAGACCTGTGCTTCAGACTAGAATTTGGGAGCATGTACCGTCCCCTATAAAGCGTAGCATAGTGAATCCACAGAAAAAAGACAAACGTATCAGTTTCAAAGAAATGTTTGTCTTTATTTATGCCTTGGTTTCTAAAGTGTTTGGGCACAAGAGGGGCACTAAAGATAGACACCGCAGACAGCCCAGTAGTCATGTTGTAAATAAGCAAGGACCAGGCGCTTGGGCCAGTTGTGTTGATTAGCCATGATAGCCCGGGATGTAGCAGTTCTGCAGATTCTTTTCCTTAAATCAGTCTGTAATTCCCATCAAGGAGATTAGTCTAGTAAATCATCTAAGTAGATACTCTTCCATTCCTCATGAATAAAGACTGGAAACAAAGATCTTCCAATCCCCAAACCTCATGTTAAAGGGCACCAGAACTGTTATCTCTGTACCTGCCATGACAATTTCCACACCAGGAAGTTTTGCTATCCCCCTGCAGGCAAGCCTGGACAGCAAATACTTGCTCCCTCAACTGGGAGATGGTCCTTGTAGATACATCTGCCCTTTTTCTCTAGAGATTACTTGTGAGAGTGAGGAAAAAGACAACAAACTTTATGCTAATACACACATTTTGGTCAGGGGATCTTGGTTCTGCCTTTTTCCACTGCTGAGCAAAGGAGATTTTTTCCCCTTTATCCAGAATCTGATATGTGCTGACTCAGTGGGGAAGAGGATACCTTTTGCACACCAAGATCAGCATCCTGACATTGAGTGCCTGGAGGCTATGTCCACTGGGAACATTGCCCCCCTGAAGCAAATGGACAAGATTTTTCAAATGGAATAAACCTTGTCAGATCTCTCTGTAGAAAGGCACAGTGTAGTAGATCTTCAGTTGTTTAACTTTCTCATTCAATTCAAGGTTGGCTAATCCCCTGTTAAGACTCTCCTCTCCGCTATCGTTGCCTATTTACTCATGGGCCTCCCCTTGCTGTCTACATTGCAGTTGAAATTTTCTTCTAGGGGTGTGTGATGCCCACTGCTGCTACCAATATGTGATGGCCACCAGTATGTGTCGTCCCCACAGTGGACTACTAATCAAGAAGCCTGAATCATCTCCACTGACACTGGAGAGGGAAGTGCACTTGGAATACAAATGGATACACTCAGTATTTCCAGATGCAGACCTGTCTGCATCAAGTACAATAACCCTTAAGAGCACACAGGGAAACACTCAGCCTGGGGTCTAGATGTCGCCATATCAGTCTTCCTCCAGGTCCCCAGTAGGACTCCCCACTGATACAGCTGTAGGATTAGGTCCTCAGTCGAGTATCCAAACCAAGTCCTTCAGCACCCTCTTTGTAAACCCAGTGCTTCGTGTCCCTGGCACAAGTAGCTGACACACACACACACACACACACACACACACACACACACCTGGGAAAGGCTGGCATGGAATACCCTCTCTACTAACTTCACCCGGACAATAAGGTAGTTATCACTGCCACCAGTCAGTTACTATAAGTCTCTTACAAAGAGTATCCAATTGTACTGTTTAATATTGGTACTAATACAAATGGTAGTAGTTCACCAAGACGGCTAGGCCTTCTGGAGTGGACCACACAATGTCACCAAATAAATATAGGCACTCTCCAAGGTTAGATACTTTCTACAAGGACCAGCCACAATAAACATTTTAAATATATTTAATAATGAATAATACAAGTAAATGAAAATACTGAATATATATTCACAGTAAACCACAGAGTTCAGATCACAGGAAATATTGAAAGAACATTGATGGACAGACTCAGGCAAATAAAGAACAGTAGTATCTGAACTAAGCTTCACTATATTCCTGACTAAGCTAAAATAATTACTGTTCCCTAGTTAAGTTACTTACTACCACAAGGCAAGATGCTGTGGGTGAGGGTCTTTCTAGTCAGGCTTCCCAAACAGAATACTCAGTACTCTGAAATATCTCTTTGTAATATCTAAAATATAATTTCCAAGAGGGCTGGCAGAATGACCTCATCTGGTCACCTGACTCTAGGTTCTCACGACATTCCCCCTTTGAAGCTGAGACAGGAAGTCAGCACTGATGGCCACAATACGCATCCAAATGTTTATTGCAGTGCCTGGGGCCTCCCCGCTTTTCACTGAGCCAGTGGACTAAGGCTCTTCCCAGAACCAGCATCTCCGGTGCTGTTCAGCATTGTGGGGTACCTTTTAAGGTTTCGGCAGCTCATTTACATTTCCCTTATTTTTCTTAAAAGTTAAAATCTTTTGTGCCAGTACCCTCTATTAAAACATATACATTTAATTCAGCTACTTTACTACATGTACATTTCTCTTCATTTCAGCAGGGTGCACTGTTGATGCATTTCAATACTAGCAAAGCTCGCAAATACATTTTCAGCACAAGCCACTGTACAAAATCTGTTTGGTATACAAATGACATACAGTTCTAATACATTTGTAACACAAGCATCTTGTATAAATCAGTTTGATATTCAAAGGACATATCATTCTTTGCAAAACTCCAGCTGGCTATGCTGGCACATGCCCATATCATCACAGGGAGTTTTACCTAAGGCCCACAGGAAACTAGTTTCTCCATACTGGTACTTAAAATTTTTAAATGAAATTTCATTTCCTCCCTTTGAACTGGTTAATCATGCCTTGATGTTTTTGTCCTGAAAACCTTTATATTGGTTATCGTCACCTATGTTTGCAGGATTTTTGAGCTGCAAGGCCTCAATGGCTAAATGAGTCCTCTACTGTCTTCCATTGTAATGACTAGCCCATACTTCATACCCAGTGTCATCTTTGAATTAGTCCTGAATCAGGCTGTTTTACTGTCAGTTTTCATCTCAAAGCCTCAGAGTAAATGGGAGAGGGTTCTTCACTTACTGGATGTGTACAGGGAGTTCAGGTGCTTTTGTACCAGAAGCAAAGATTAGATAATCTGACCAGTTGATGTCCTTGTATTCATATGCTGCAGTGTTTATTACATGAGAGAGTTTGCCTCCGGCTGACTCGTACGTTCAGCCAGTATACCAAAGTCTTAATGCTACTGTAAGGTACGTGCGATGCCACATGTCATTCACCATACTTCAGCCATAAAGAGACGGATATGAAGAAGATGTCAGCACGCACCAACCTCAGAACTTTTCTGCCGCCTGTCTGATTGCCTGCTCTGGACATTCACTCGCCAGATTAGTCGTGCTCTCTGGTTCAGATAAGTAACCCGTTGGGGTTTTCTTTCAATATATTTTTTACTGTTTGTATTTATGGTGATCATGTGAGCTAAGAAGGGCAAGTGTCAGTGTGGAAAGCAGATTCCACAGAAGGGCTCCTATGACTTGTATTAGTTCTGCATAGGCCCAGACCATGACCATACCATCTGTGCCTTTTATGCCCAAGGTGGTTAATGAATTATCCATCCCACCTTTTTTCCTTCTCCTCAATCCTCTAGTGAGAAGATTCTACACACTTTGGATGTACACAGGCAACTCATACTACCTAGATAAAACCCAATCTGTCCGCAAATCTGAGCATCTGCTTCTTACCACCCAAGGACCCTGGGTCAACCTGTCTCCAAGCAGACTATTTCTTCATGGATCTCTAATGCTGTTTCCTTCTGTTATTCTTCCATGGAAAGAACCTTTCTTCTCCTGTGAAGGCTCACTCTACTAGGGCAGTGTCCTTTTCGGGAGCCGTCTTTAAAGGTTTGGACACTAGTGCCATCCTGGAGGCAGCTACTTAGTCCTCAGTACATGCCTTCACTAAACATTATAAATTGGATGTCATTTATACCAACTTGTCTCAAAACAATCTTAAGAAACTAGCTAAATCATATAATAACATTGCCAGGTTTGCCACTAACTCACCATATAGGACACATCACTGTCAGAACCTTAAACAACTAGGTTGGCTAGAGTTACCTTACCTTTTACAATTCAACCAACTTATTATTGCCCATAAAGTCCTTCATCAACCCAATAACACCCCAATTCTCTCCACACTCATAACACCATATTCTAACTTTAAAAAGTTACGCTCTACTAATAAAATGCAGATGCAAACGTCTTTCTCTTATAACTCTGCAGGAGACTCTCTCTTTTCTAACTTTGTTGGGAAAATATGGAACCACTTACCTACTGACCTTACAGCTATTACATCTCTCCCTCTATTCAAATCTAACCTTAAACATTTCCTCTCCAACCACTGGTTATGTTCTTGTAATAACCTTGACTAATCTCTCCTCTCTTGCTTTTCCTAAGTACTACCCTGTTTTCCTTCAAAATTTCTTATTTAAACTTATTTCTTAGAACTGCTTTACTCACTGACCTTTTTACTCTTTAGCTTCTCTACCTAACCCACCTACCTAACTATCCTTTCAAGTGTTGTCTTATCCTGAAGATGTCTCTACTATCCTTTATTTCCCTACCTCTTCTCTAGTATTTTCCTTCTTATCGTTTGAATATAATTAAGTCCCATTATGCTATGTACCAATCTTATTTTTCCTAATGTATTGTGATACATTATTGTACTGTTGATCTAACTAACTTGTGATATTAAATGTTTTGTGTACTTGGAGCTTTTCTCCTTGGGCCTCCACTGAAAAAGGACATGTATCCAGTTGGACTAGCCCGGTCAACAAATGTAAAATAAATAAAAATAAATAAATCTCCAGGTCCAGGACTGGATTTCCCAGAGCTGTTCTGAATGGCTTTGTAGAAAATGCTTCTGGTCCTCCACCCAATCCTTCCTATGCATGAGCTTTGGCATTCTCCCTTATGTAATGAATACTGCAGCATATGAATAGGAGGACATAGAATAGTTGTGCAAAATCTTACCATAATCATAGATGTCCTTCTCTTCTATATGCTGCATTATTTCTCTCCCCTCCCGCCCGCCTTCCCGCTGATATTTGCCTGTTTCCCTGGTGGCATGTTCTTTCACCTTAGCTCAGGCTGTTGCTTGGCAGCATTCAGTTCTGAGGTTGGTGCGTGCTGATGTCCGCTTTATACCGGATGTCTCATTATGGCCGCTGTACTTTGAATGATGTGCAGCGTCACACATACCTTACAGTAGCATTAAGTCTTTGGTATACTGGCTGAAGGCGAACTCCCTCATGTAATAAATACTGCAGCATATAGAAGAGAAGGACATCTATGGTTATGGTAAGATTTTACACAACTATTCTTTCATTTCACATATCACCTACTCAGAGGTGATCTCTGTGTAACATACAAAGCTATGTCAAACCCAGACCTGTTGGACATGCTCCACTTAAAGAAGTCCCAATCCCTCCGAACTACACACTCTAGGGACCTAAACCATGTCACCACAATGAACAGAACATGCCGGAGGGATAGATTCCTGTCCCAAAAACTTCCCATACTCTAGAAAAAACTACCTATCTGTATCAAACAAAGCTCCTCATTAGCACTCTTCAAGAAAAATGTTGATAATTGGATGAGAAATGGAAATTCACCCCGGGGATCACTTCTGTGGCTCTGCTCAACAGTGGCACAGGAAAATAATTTTCTTGTGTGGCAAAAGCCAGGGTACCTTTTTAGCTGGGCTTGTATAGGCCCCAGGGCCGATAGCCTAGTACCTACCTATGAACCTATTTCTTTTAGCATTCCCCTACTAGGGAAACAGGACATTCCAGTGCCCAAGTAAACTCTGTCCAGATAATTAGTAGTTAGCAGATTGTATTGCTTTCTGCTGTGATTCACATGGGAAAACTCCGCAGGAGCACATTAGGATTCACACTGAGTGCAGCCACCACCATGGCCTTCTTCAGGAATGTGTCATCCCAGCACATCTGTGAGGCAGTCATCAGCCGTACATTCTCCAAATGCTGCAGACTTGAAGCACTTTTCTCAGTAGTCCTTGTATTAACCAGAAGGATTTCATTACTGCAGGCCCTGATGTGGATGGAGGCTTATCAGTTTTTCATAAAAAGTGGTCGGTACTTGGGACACATCCATCCTTCATGTCAGTGGTAGTATGTGAACACCCTTTATCAGTCTGTATAGGTCCTTTATCTTTTTTTACTGTACTCCACAGAATAAAGGGAGAAGGCTGTTGTATACCACATGTCTACAGACAGCTTGGATTGTATGCTGACTGAACTAGACAAGTTGACCATCTTTTTTTATCAGTTCAGTGCCAAGGAAGGAAGACAGACTAGTATTAAAGCAAGACTGTCCCTCAATGGCTAGCTATTTGCATAATTTTGTTGTGACACTCCAGTGCAGGCTGTTGCTGGATTGGTTAAAACAAAGGTCTTGAGGGCAGCTATGAACACTGCAGCTCTCTGTAAGAATGTTACAACTCAAAGTACCTGCTTGGCTGTCACATGGAATTTAATTCCTATCTTTTCAGAGCATTACAAACTGGGTGTTTTCTTAAGGAGTAGAACTAGACTTGCCTGTTCTGCAAGGCATATTACCCAGGTCTGGGGTGAAGGCTTTCATTGCTTTGTAATCTCCCATGCAGAGATGAGTACACTGCAGTCTGGATCCTAATGAGTGTTGTGTAGCTGTATGAAGGGTAGTTATATATGTATCTGTAAATTTTGTAACATTGAATATCTTTACAATTTTCTAAAGCAAACAGAACTTGTATACAGTCATCATTTAGAATTCATATCAGTGACACACAGTCAATGTTTGCTACAGTATTCATGAGTTGGATATCAGTTGTAGATTCTTTTGATTACGTAACATGATTTTTAAGCTTATGTAAACCAATATACAGTGCTACAGCAGTATAGCTTTCAGCTGCACAAATCAAACCAATCTAATCAATACTGTTAGACAAATGGCAGTTCTGTTCAGTTTTCTACAAGCTGGGTAGTACCAGTCTTCCAGACATTATAAGCAATGTTCCTCCTTGAGTCGTGAATTTAATATTTAATTAGGATGGTAGGCATTTTATTTAACAGCATTCTAAAATGTCCTTATACCAGCCAACATCTGTTCAGTTACCAGTTTTTATTTCTTGTAATCCTAGACTCCCTGTGAATTAGAACCATGTACTCACTCTGGACTCCTATACCCAAAATTACTTTACTTGCTGATTTGAAGTGTAAGTGACATATAAATTCAGTGGTTACATCCGTCTGTCCTAAAAGCCTTCTGTCAGTGTACAGGCAGTATTTGCTGCCTTAAGGTAATATAATGCTAAGAACCACAGCACTGGCTCTTCTGTTACTGCCTTCCATTGTCCTTTTATCAGTCTTAAATCACCTTCATTTTGTGCAGCTTAATTTTTTTGTCTCATTCCTAATCTTTACTGCAAACAAGACCCTGAACTCGCCTCCTACTGAATACCCTCCTTGTCATCATCAGCTGTTCACAAGGAAACACTGCCTAGTCACATATTGCCTTTAAATTTGGGAACATCTTTTCGACTTATCCTACTCAAAACACCAAATCATACCAGTAGTCTGCTTTCCAGCTTGTAACATGTCTCTGTATCCAGATAAACTTTACCATGTAGCAGACCAGTTGGAGGCAAGGCGTAATTCAGATGGCTTAATTTAGTTTTGCTGTCAGAGGACTCATTGTATCAAATTTACAGTCATTAAAATTACAACTAGGCATCCCTCATTTTTGTATCATAACTGTCATAGGTTCTTAGGTAAGCACTAAGCTAGCTGCCCTTATGGGTCATTTCTAAGCCTAGCCAGTTTCCGATTTTGTGCTCAAAATAACCTATCCTATTTGGTTATAGATTGGCCTTATCTATTCCATGGTCGATAATTATGTATTACTCCTGATGAGAATAACTGGGATCATACCATAGATAATTTGAGGGATATGAGGGATACCTAAACTCAGATGGTTTGCATAAACTGTTTAAAAAACTACACCTCTTAAAGTTTCATGTAACACTAATAACTGAATTATTAATCAGCCATTTGTACAGTGCTTCACATTCCTGGGCAAACAAGAACTTTTCTTATTAATTTTGTAGACCTAAAGAGAGACCATTAGACAACAGTTAGCCCAGTTCCATCAGTATCGGTTAAACAAGACAGTACGTCTTTAGATCTTACATAGACTACAAATGCAGGCATAGACTGTCTTTGTCGATTAGTAGCATAATCCAGTACTACCATCATTAAATTCACTTTTGTTATAACCAATGCACAGACTGTCACACGTACTGAGTGTTTCTCAAACTCCATGTCAAGTCTTGCAGATCAAGTTTTAAAAACATAGACCCGAATCTGATCTAAAGTACTGAATCAGACAGGGTCTGTTAAAGCAGCCTATGCATATTTAAATACAGTCATTTCATGAACCTGATAAGCAAGAGATGACTGTTGCAAATATTTACATATCTTGGTTATTACATTCTCATTAATTGTCATGAAACAATTAGTATTAAGCACATCATGCAGTGACTTCCAGATAATGCTTGTATAACTTTCCCTGCATTACCACTCCATATAAACCAGTCCAGCTGTCAGTCCGTTAAAATGTGGCTGAATTTCACTGTTAATTATTTACTAGTGCAGGTTATTAATTTACTTAGCAGTCCAGTGCCTTCTGAATAACAGACATCAAATGATAACATGCAGTTCTAGAATTTCAAGACGAACTTAGCATTATATAAGAGAAAATGAACATATTTTGACAGTGCCTGTTTACAGTTCAACACATTGGGAAATAATAGGCATAATTCAACGACTTAAGAGTAGCATGTCTACACAGAAAATAACTTCTCTAAGGGAACCAACTTCTTACATTTAAATGCCAGTTGTCTTATTTGGGTGTCTGTGGTGCAAGCATGTGAACAAGAGGTTGTGTAGTTTGATTTTCATCCTGGCTACCTTCTTTATGACATTTGCATAAATTGGATGAGTAGCCATGAATTCACCCCAGGGGTTCCACTTGTCTCCCTCTTGGACAGGGCATTTGGTGCTGATAGTTGAAATAAGGGTAGAACTTTGCTAAGGTTGTAAGGGCCCTAGGGCCATTAGCCTAGTAACTTCCTATGATCCTATTTTTTTTTACTGGGCACTTTAGTTTCTTCCCAAAAATTGGTGCTGTAGGGTTATTAGTATAAATTTCTTTCTTTATCTTTTTGCCTGCATCTCTGCTGACTGTCATGGCCTTCCCAGTCAGACTCAACCTATAAGTTTTCCCAAACTACTGCAGCTTTCTTTAAAATGTTTCAACATGGTAAGAGACATTGGGTGGGGGTTCCATCATAAGGGTGGCCATGATGGTTGTTTGTGTCCTCACTGGAATCCTGACAACAGTGTGTTTCTGTGGCCCTTACCCCACCCTTGATGGTGACATGCACACCTTTATCACTGCTAAGGCCACCTACATCTCTGTCTTCACATGTGTCTTCTCCTGCATACGCCAACAAGGACTACTGTCATCCTCTTGGGTAGACACTGCCCATGTGCATTCACCCACCACTTTCCTGCTTTGGGAAAATCTCCATATGCGATGAAGGAATAGCCAAAGTGTTGAGAAAGCACCACAGCCTCCCCCAGGGTAAGCAAGCCATATGCCATTCACTCTTATTTCCTCCTGACTGGCTGTTCGAACTCTGGTTATCTGGGGCTCAATCAAAGATTACTCAAACTTAAGTTCAAATTGTTTTAAAAATATGCTCTTTTTTTTCCACGCAAGCTTTTAATATTACTTGAAACCTACTGCGTCTGAATTGACGGTATAAGTGTATGTTTGTCTGCATGTAGATAAACATGCATATAATATTTTATTGGTTAAATGCTTTAAACATGTCCTTGGTTTAAGTAACAAAATGAAGTGTTTTGAGTTAAGCAGTGCTTTTATTTAAAAGTACCTTAGGGGGGTAAACTTCATTAGTTATGTAGGTGTAGAAGAGTCACTGTGTGATCATTTCATTTAAAAGAATGTGTTTGCACTGTTATGCGACTCTTAATTGACATTTTTTTTTCATTTATAGGACCAGTTAATAAATAACTCGAGTCAAGGTAGTGCATCTTCTTGAGGAACGGGATTGTTTTTAGACTTAACACACTGCTGCTCTCCTTAACTCTCTTCTTTTCCTTCATTCTTAAAGGTTTGCCTGTCTACTTTTGCAGGTACAAATGAGGAAGATGAGGGAGATGACATGCTGCTAAAGCACCGCAAAGAATTCTGGTGGTTCCCGCACATGTGGAGTCACATGCAGCCTCATCTGTTCCACAATGGAACTGTCTTGGCTGAACAGATGAAGCTCAACAAACAGTTTGCTCTGGTAGGTTTTCATTGCTCTTAGCTACATATTCTGACCTCTGGCCATTGTAGTAAAGGCAGTCAGTTAAAGCCCGAGGCTTTGAATTTTATAATGTTGATGCAGACAATGACAAAAAAAAACGTGGAAATGATGCTGCTGCTGCTACTACTACTACTACTTTCTGCATTCATTTTAGTTTTACTTATACTGTTTAAGTTACAGAAATTTGATTGTATGTATCTGTCTTAGTCATTTGTGCAACTTGTGTGTGATATGCATAGAGGAATCTGTCGCTATGCAGCTTCTGTCTAATAAATATACGTACAATTATCAATATGCACTCATTGCGCAGTCATCCTTTTAATTTTTATTGGGAAAGCCACCCATATTTTATTTGTTTACTTTACATTTGTCAGCTTTATAGTTAGGCTTGTCCAGGGATACTTTTCAGCCACAACCTGAGACCATGATGACAGAAAAGATGATATAAAACCTGAGTAGAATCGAAATTAAAAAATACTTTCTAGGAGCTTATTCAGAGTTTACATAAAATATGGTGATAAAGCACTCGTGCATCAGTGGTGAAAAGGCAAAATGCAGTAAAGAAAGGAAGTAAATAAGGATTTGAACAGAATCCGTCTTAAGTTTTAAAGGAAGTAGATTAGAGAGAGTGAAAGAGAAGACTTTAGTGGGAATTTAAAAATGGAATAAGAAACCATGAGAAGGAAGGGTAAGTTAGGAGTCAAGGGATTGGGGTTGAAAATTAATCTAAAAAGGAGCAAAGATAGTAAGATACAGAATGTGTCGATGCCAGTGGTCTCATTATCTGTCATCTTTTGTGTTTGGAGAGTCCCTTTGTGTCTGAACCCTAATCTGCCTGAGGCGGGGTCTTTGCATCACCATCACTGTAATGGATTGCACGTTTTCTCTCGCTCTCTTAAGCGTTCCCCTGTGGTATGTATAATAGTGCCATTTTGATGAAAGTACATCAACAAAATCACAAGTTCTTAGTCAGTATTTGTGTGTTCACCAAACTAGTATTCTGCATCAGCAACACCTTAAAGCCTCAAAATATCAGCAGAGATGCTCATTCCATTCCTGTGGAGAGTAGGTAATGGGATGTTTCATCTTTTCTTCCAGCTGGCTCTGTTAGTGCACCAGTTTTGTTCCTTAACGTAAGTTGCCTTGTAAGTGTTTGTGTGATTAATGTTTACTAGCAGTTGTATCTGTCTGCAAGATTGTAACGGTATAGTATTGAGACAGAAATAATCATGTGCCATGATAGCTGTATGTTCTCATATTTCTGTAATTTAAGTAGCTTTTTTAGTATGAGGGATTAGAGGCTGTAATACAGTGCTGTTTTCCTTTTTAATGTTAAATATTTTTGTATTTCATTAATTGCATGTTCCTTGAGAACTCTTAGGACTTCCTAAGAAAGAACTGCACTCAAAGGACTAAATCTCTTTAGAGGTAACCATTTGCATGCCTGAGACTTGTAGCTACAAGTCATGGAACAGCGAAACGGAATGCGCAGAAGTGGAGGATTTGTTATACTACATACAAGATTAATGTGTTTTGAACTGTTCCATTTTCCCAACGTACATTGATCTGAATCAGTATATATAAGTAGTAAGTGTGTGTCTGCCGCCCTCCAGTATCAGAGGATGCCCCCCTGGGCTTTCCCTCTTAATAAAATATCTAAAAGGATAAGCAGTAGGTTTTGGCACTTGATGTTCTGAATTTGAATAGCTTTTTCCCCATAATTTCAGAACTCTTGAGTTACGCGTCTGTCCTCGGAACTGTTAGAACATATCCAGGTTCCCTTTCAAGGACTGTCGAATTTGTCTGTTCCTAAGAATGATGGTAAGGGTTCTGCTGTAGCTCCTCTTCAATTCCAAAGGGAGCCAGTAGGCTTTAATCTCATCTGTCTTCAGCAAGCTCATCCAGTTTGTAAAGTTAAAGGATGCAGCTGTCAAGAATGTTGCATCTCTGCTGCTGCAGGGTGTTTGGATGACAGTGTACATAATGGATAACTTCTGGCACATTAGCGTGTGGGCTTCAGGTCACTTTGGTGGGCTTCCCTTTTAGTGCAGGTGATTCTGTGACTCTGTTAATCATCTGCAACTTGAGTTTTACCACAAAGATCGCAGTTTTGACAGAACTCTTGCTGAAGAAGGAACTTTGTGTTGTCCTGTATGGACAACAGTTTCTGGTGGGCCCCATCAAGGGAGTCGCTCATAATATCCATGGAGTGAATGCCTCCCTGGCTTCATGCTTTGGGAATCTTCGTAAACTGTAGGAAGTCTTGCAGAGGTTTGTCAATGGGGAACAGTTGGATGCTCCTTAGTGTTGGTTGGCTGTGCTTGTGGAGAGGTTCTAATAGGTCATGTCCTTGGCAGTCTAGGTGAGGATACAGAGGATGGTCCAAGCTTAGAGTTTTTTGTGTCTTCTGGACATGATGGTTGCTCTGATCTTTGTGGTGCCCTTTGTGTGACTGAAGGTGTTGGTGTTGTAGTGGAATGGGAGCTGTCATTAACCACAGAATTGCCACATAATGTTAGATCTTCTTGTGGCACTAGACTGTTGTGGTCAAACCCTGGTGTGTGGTAGGCTATCCTACAAACTCAAGGTGGGTCGCTGTTTCCAGCATCCGATCTTGTAGCAGCTTCTGACAGTGGAAGTTTTGCTAGCATGGTAGGAACTGTCAGTCTTCACAGTTCAGGGAAGAAGATATTTCATTCAGTTGGTCAGTATAACATTACTTGTTTCACAGTTACTCAAGCCTTTATTGCTCTAATCTTTGCTCTTTTTTGATGTTAGCCCTGCGTGTAGGAGTAATGTCTGTCATCTTGAAATATTTTACTTTCTGTAGATTCTGAGGTTGGTGCATCTCCGAGAAGGACCAAGTTATATATTTTTAAAAGCAATTTTTAAGGTTATAGTGAACTTGCAGTGAAAATATAAACATAAGGTGGATGTGGAGACTGTAGGGGAGCAGTTTGTATTCTTTGCTAGGTGCAGTTGTGTATTTCATCTGTGAGAAGATTTGCTGAGGGCTCCCTAGTGCAGTTTAGATGTTGCTGTCCTGTATTTATAACCAAACAGTGTCTACTTAGAACAGTCTAGTTTTTGATCAAACAAAATGGACTCTGGAAGAAGTCAGCCTTTGAGAAGGGGACTCCATATCAATCATCTTGATGATGAATATGACATGCGATTGTAGCCGAGCATCAGTTGTTCTGGAACCTCTGTTGATTTGTCCTAACACCCAGTGTGTCATGTGGTAGTAAAGTAAGGGGTAATGCAGTTATATCTGTTGTGCTTGGGAGCCATTGCAAGTTTGTTGTCTCGAACTTTATCTCATGGGAAGTTAATGGACTTGTGAAAGTTTTGTGCTGTTTCTCCTGGAGCTGAGTATTCTGGAGTTCTACTTTGTCAGGGTCTTCTGGGAGTGGGTTACTCCAAAGGCTGACCTGTTTGCCACTGAGGAGAACAGACTTCTGTTCTTCTCTGTCCAGCATGGCAAGGGGGAGTTAGCAGTAGATTAATAGATGGGCGATTTTTTTTTCTTCCCACCATTCTGTCTGATTCAATAACTCATCACAACAAAATGCACAAAGGACAGACTGAAGCTCATCCTCACTACCCGTTTATGGCATAGAAGGGTCCTGTCTCAGGCTCTCGGGTATCACTTTTGGAATGGGAAGCCTTTGGTTCAAGCCAAGGAAGTCCACAGGGGATGGGCAAGACCAGCTCCACTTCAAGGCCTTGCTGTTGCTGTAGACTGTCTGATCCTGCTGCATCTTCTGACTGAGAATTCAACAGAGATGCATCCAACAGAAAGCCCTCTACCCAGCCTGTAGCAATTCTGTCATTACACCAAGGTGCATCTTATGCTGTCTCATGGTTTTGACCATCAGTCTTTAGTCCGTTATTCATGCTGAGGCTACACGTCACCTATTTCTGCCCTTCTTGAGCTTGTTGTAGGTGGGATTGTAGCTTAGCATCAGCTGTTCAGGCAACCCCTTGAAGAATTCCTTCATCTCTTTCCGTCCTTGAAGAACCCCTTTCTTCATTGGGATTTGAACTTCGTAGTTAATACACTTTGTCATTTGTTCAAGTCTGATGGTTTGGTGGCTTGTAAAGTCCATTTCTTGGA
Organism: Protopterus annectens; assembly: GCF_019279795.1. Lineage (NCBI taxonomy): Eukaryota > Metazoa > Chordata > Ceratodontiformes > Protopteridae > Protopterus > Protopterus annectens. Next base: position 370,407,153 of record NC_056748.1, on the reverse strand, counting down.
TGATTGTGTTCTTGATGACCCATCACCTGTGTTTAAAAGATGATGTAGCTCCAAAACCTTTCAAAGGGAATGACATTAATCATTCAGAAAAAAAAGTGGATGTTCCTTGGGGTCCATTCTATATTTCCTCCTAAAATGGTGCAGAATTCGTCTTTAAACAAATTTTTTTTGGTTAAAAGTACTCTACAGCTGAACATGGAGGTTAGAAGGCAGTGGGGGGCACAAAAAGGAAATAAAACAGGGCTGTTTGCACAGCAACAGCTGTGTGTGTGTGTATGTGTGTGTAAGTGGTGTGTATTTTATCAAATGGATAGGCTGTTAGTGAATAGTTGAGGAGTCATTTGCTACCTGTCAGAGGCACACATCTTTGAGATGTGCTATTGTTAAGTCATTTATTTATTTGCACTTGTTTAAGGTAGAGCATTGATACCGAATGGACCAAATTCAGACTTGGTCCAGATGTTCAAAGGAAGGACACAGTTTACATGATAGAACAGAGTAATCACAAATTGATGTGCTTACAAACAGCTGGAGAACTTGAAATGCTCCATAAAAACGTTTGTTTACAAAAAGTTAAGTGATTTTGTCCCCTATCTTCGGGACTGTATCAGGACTAACAAAGCTCCTTTCTGCCAGCGTTCTGTAATATACTCGGTCTCTAAATCATTATTACATTAAAAACAATCGACATCAGGAAATTTGTATACTTGTAATTAAACAAGAATCTAAACTCATTTAAAGAAGTATTATCACCAGTACCATTACCATACAACCAACCTATTGATGTTAAAGACCTGTTTTCTTATATTTCTCATGATTAGAGTGGTTTAGAGCAGGGCTTCTTAAAAACTTTCCACTCATGACCCAATTTCTGCAAGAGAAAATGTTTTGTGACCCCAGATGTACAAGTCAACCCACTCAGACCCCACCCCCCACCCCCACACAGCCAATCCAGTGTGCCATTACTTGCCTATTTCTCCTCAGTTGCCATAAACACTGTTCAAAACTCTGTGCACACAGTTGTTTGCTTTACTTTTACAATGATTACAGATATTTGGATTTAATGTAAAACTTTTATTTCAAATTTTATAGCACAAACACCGACAGACATTTGCTAAACAAAGAAATGCAGTCTCACAATGAAAACAGACTTAGCATTAAAACTTTGCCTTTCATTGAAACAGCATTCAAACCCACATTCAAAGAAAATGCATCTGGCCAGTGGCAGATTAAGTTTACCTTTGGGCTGTTTTCAGATCATAGGCCCCTTGCACATATTTTTAGGACCATGAAAAAGTTCTTTGATTCACCTTACTGACTGTAAATTATAATATATAGTAATTAAAGTAATTAAAGTGTATCCCTTGTATAATACAGCACCACTTATTAGACCATGTTTTAAATTCATAGTTTTGAACATTTTTCCATTAAGCAAAGAAGCAAAACATATGAACAAATAATGACAAAAACTGCCCAATTCAGAACATTTCAATTATAAAAGGCCACTCAAACTTCCATCATTACAATCCACCAGTATCAGTCAATGTGCACAATCTCTACAGAAGTAAAAGTCATCTGAATAATTCCACATTAAAGAGATCTGTAACTAATGAAAAGTTGCTGCTAGCGAGCAACTTTATATTTCAGTGTTTCATCTACAGATTCAGTGCCTGCTGCCTTTGAAGAATAAGTTGCCTATGTTACATTAAAAAATGGTAAGCTGGTAATATTGCAGTAGGCCAGTGAATGGATGGCAACAGGTTCATAGTGTATTATTTATTGACATTTGTTTACTGGGAAAGTCCACTAGGCCAGGGGAGAAAAACTCCAATATAAAAAGAATAATAATACATAAAATTACAAAAGTTTATAAAATTACATAGAAATATGAGCAAGTAAAACAATGTATAAACAGAATGTTAAATATAAAGATAATACAGAGGCATAATAACTTGAAAATGGTACTTAACATATTCAAAGGATTCTGAATTAAACAGATGTATGCAGAAAAAAAAGTTTGTGTTTTGAGGCAGTAAATTAGAACAAGCAAAATGAGATAAGTTAGTGAGAGAGGCAGATAAGTATAAGTTATAATGACATGGGGTAAGGAAAATGCAAAGGAGAAACAAAAGAAGGGGTACAAGGTGGAAGAGTAAAAGGACAAAAAAGATAGGAGAGAAGGAAGATGAGAAATAGAAGGAAAGTGGAACGTGGAGAAGGAGAGAGAAAGGTGGGGAAAAGCAACAGGAATTATTAGGAAAGCTAGAAATAGACAGATATGGAGTATAATTTGTAGATTAAGTCATGGCTGAGGTAGGAAATGTGTAGTTACATGTCCAGTTGGAGAAGAAATGGTTGTGAAGTACACATGTTAGAAGGGCTTGGTTGTAAGCGGATGGATGCTGAAAGGTTATTCCATATTTTGGAAATTGTCCAGGAGTATAAAAGTTGGCCTGCAGGAAATTTGGGTTTGTGTATTTGGAGAAGATGTCGGTGTTCAGAACGTAGAGGCCAAGCTGGAGTGTAAAAGGAGAATAGGGAGCTGAGAGGAGAGCAGTCTTGGGGCTTATTTATCCATTTGAGTGGTTGTGAGCTGGAGGAGGAATAGTAGATAGTGGGGGAGTTCAAGCCATTGTAATTGTTTTAGGGCAGTGCAGTGATGAGTATAATGGTGACTATTTTTGGCAAATTTAGCGGTCTTGTTATAGCATGATTCTGATTTTACCTTCAGAGAAAAATGCAGGTTAGTTAATAAAGGAGCACCATACACTAGTGAAGGCAGAAGGTAGGATATTGCTAATGCTTGTTTAGAAGGGAGGGAGAAGAACTTATGTCTGTAGAGTAGCCCCAATCTTTTGTGGGTCTTATGTGTATTGTTTTGAATATGAAGATCAAATTTGAGGTTTTCATCAATAAGTACTCCTAATGGCTTAGTATGGGTAACTAATTCAATTTTAGTGGAGTTAAGAAAGAGTATTTTGAGTCAGATTTAATGATGGCAGAATTTCTCTTGGGAGTAAAGATCATGTTTATTTTTGGGGGGGATTTGGGGGGATTTAGAGAGAGGTGATTTTTGTGAAGCCAGATTTCTACAGTGGAAAATGCAGCTTGGGTGATTTGCTTAAGTATGTCTGAGCAGACTATAGTGGAGTTGTCTGCATACCATACTAGAGAGCCCTGTTGGATAGCTAGGTGGAGATTGTTAATGAAAATATTACACAGAAGAGAGCCTAAAATTAAGCCATGGGGTACGCCTGTAGGGTTATGAATGTAAGAAGAAATGGGTATTCTGCAATTTAACTGCATGCTGTCTGTTAGAGAGGTAGCTTTTGAACCAGTTAAAAGACGTGAGAGATAGGCCAATGCTGGAGAGCTGGGAGAGGAGGAGGATAGAGTGAGAGATGGTATCAAATGCATTTGATAAGTCCAAGAAAAGAGCTGATACAATGTTTCCTGAGTCTTGGAAGGATAAAAGTGCAGTGGATGTGCTATGTCCTGGACTGAACCCGTGCTGAGTAGGGGAGAAATTTTTATATTTTAGGAGGTAATGTAAGAGTTGTTGTTGAACATATTTATCTAGAATTTTAGAGATAGGGGAAAGTATATCAGTGGGTTGGAAATTGGAGATATCGGCTGAGGGGCCACCTTTATGAAGTTGGTAGTATTATGACTTTTTTTTTTTTTTTTAAAGAGGGAGGAACATAAGATTCTTTGATGGATCTGTTTATCAGAATGCTAATGGGAGAGGCCACTTAGTCTGGGACAAGTTTGGAAACTTGGCACGGATACGATCGGCAGAGTTAGAGCAGGGTTTTATCTTTAGAAGAAGTTTTTTGATATAAGAGATAGGAATAGGAGAGAGATTGAAATGTGGCTGAGAAGTCAGTTGTGTGCTGTTTGGCAAGGGAGTGTCAGTGGAAGCAGAGGAATGATGTGTGTAACATGAATTACTGGGAAAGATCTGAGGTAGGTGAAGAAGAAGAGGTGTTTGAGAGAGGAAGGGAAAAGGTAACAGTAATATTGGCAATGGTGTCAATAAAATTAGAGTTAAAGATACTAGTTATTAGTTCAGGAGGCTTGTCAGGGTGTGGGCAGGGATTGAGTTTGGTTCCAGGGTTAAGGAGATTATTGATAGAAGACCAGAAAAATTTAGGGTTACGTATTCTATTAATTTGCTAGTTCCAGAAGTAGTGCTGTTTGTCTTGCAAGATGTATTTCTTAGCTTGATTACGGAGCTGTTTATAGTGAATAAGGTCGGATGTAGTCTTAGATTTAAGTTAGACTTTCCATGTTTTGTCCCTGTTTGTCATGATTTTGTTTGTTAGCCAAGGGACATTACTAATTTTAGTTCTTTTGGTTCTTGAAAGGGGGCTAGGCTTTCTAATATTTTTAGAAAGGAGCTATTGAAGTGGAGCAAAGCATCATCCCAGGGCAAAGTTTTAAGTGTCCTCTAGTTAATACTTTTCAGGACACTGTTAAAAGTGATGGGGTTACATTTAGAAAGGTTTTGGACTAGTTTAATGTGTTTTTTGAGGTGGGCTGAACAGGATCAGATTGTATATGCAAGGAGATGGTCACTAATAGAGTTGGACATAGAGCTAGAAGTTATGTACTTGGAAGAATCTGAGACTAGAATCCAGTCTAGGATGGAGCTTTCATTTGTTTTGTTATTGTACCTTGTAGCAGAAGTAATATGTTTGGTGAAATGGAATAGGTTTATGCTGGAGAATGCCTGGTTGGAAGATATTCGGGACCAGTCAATATTCATGTCCCCAAGAATAATTGTTTATTTTTTTATGGTAAAGGAGAGCCAAGATAGAATATCTTCTAGAGTTGGAATGTTGTTTCCAGGTAGGATGTATAAGACAATGATACAAAGTTTTTTTGAGTGGTTAATTTCTAGAAAGGAAATCAATATTTTGGCATTATGGAACTGAGAGGTGTGGCCTTTTGTAGGGAGAAATATTGAGGGTGTTGCTGTAAATAATGGCCACACCACCTCCTTTTTTCTGTGTTCTATCTGCTCTAATAATGCTAAAGTTAGGAGGGAGAAGCTCAGAGTCTTGAATAGAGGGTTTTAACCAGGTTTCTGTGGCTGATAGGATATCTGTTTTGGTTTGAGAGAGCCAGGCTTGTAGATCGGAGGTTTTATTACAGATATTTTGGAAATTCAGAGTGGAGATGTGAAGTGATTTAGGGCAAGTGGAGAAAATGGGGTTTGCAAGGTTGTAAGAATTAGAGGGCCCTGGATTGGGATGAATGTCACCAGAACAGATAAGGATGGAAAGGATATGGGAAGAATTGAGTGTGAGGTAAGAAAGTTTAGAGAGTATGTAGTGAAGGAGGTGGAGGAGGGTGTTAGGCATGTAATGTATGGTATAATTAGAGGGGAGTAGGTATATAAAGGCTAGGGCTAATTTGTAAGTACTGAAAGGCGTGCAAGTGAGGCAGATTAAACAGTTTGTGTTGGAGGGTAGAGATTGAGGGTTTAGTGTTGTGACATTTATTAGAGTTATAAGGAGTAGGACAAAAGGGAACAGGGGAAATGTTCGATAAGTGAAGGGAGGCATTTGTAATGTTATGGTGAAAACACAGGAAGTGATCTGAGATCGAAGGAAGAGGAGAGTAGGAGACAGTGATTGGTGAATGTGGAGGGGGAGTGGTTAGAGAAGCATAAATGTAATGTAAGAGGGGATGGATGGGAATGGGAGTAGGGTAGGGAAGCAGAGTGAGCCCAAGTGAGGGGCGAATGGAGTGGGTTGGTCTTCAAACGTCTGATATTCTTGTGCGAAAAAGTATCAGTAAGCTTGAGTTGTATTTGTTGGTTTAAACAGATAGATGTAAAAGGAAGCTGTAGGGAAGTCAGAAAAGTAAGCTGCTATATGTCTTTTTAAGATAGTCTGATTATATATAAAGCAGAACTTAGATGAAGGTCTTATCAAGATAAAGGGGAAATGTCTTTGTAATTAGAGCTGTAAAGATAAAGCTATGTGCTGTACTAAGAGTCTAGTGAAAGAAAAATATGAAAAGAAATGAGAAAGATGGGAAAGGGGAGGCACAGCCAAAGCACCTCTGTGATGTGCAAGTAATATTGGGAGATTAATGCCAAGTACAACAAATCTCAAATATTCTGTGGAGAAAGGACCTACAAATTGCTTGAATGTGTTATTTCTTATGTTGACTATGTTACTAGGCATCTCATCCAAAGGAGGACATACTCAGGACTGCAGCAGCCCCTCCCCCTTTAAAATGCAACACAGTATTAAGCAGTCCATCTACATGCTGTGGGAGTAGGACCCACAGCTTTCTGCATCAAAATGCAAGTATGCTACCAGTTGTGCTACTAACACTGCTTTAAAATTCTATACCAGAATAGTGATGCCATTTGCTAAACAATACCATTGCACATTGTAAACAGACTTAGCATGAGCAAAAATAAACTTCTGTTCCCTTGAAGCTCACAATTCCTTAAAATGCATTTGAAACTAAATTCCTTGAAAAATGCACCTGAAAGTCAGTTCCTTGAAAAATGCAGCTTGGTAGTTGGAGTAGGATTCAAGGTCTTGTTTTCCTGTAGCTTATGTACAGGGTTTAAGCCTAAGCAAATTACTAACCACCTGCTAACCCTAACTAGGGCATTTCGTGCTCTCACACACGCACCTCAACCTCTTAGCGTACAAAATCTGGACAAAGCCCGTCATAGGGGGGGGACAAAGGCCCAAAACTAGGGACACATTTTAAATATTGCTCTTATAAACTTAGAAAGTTGCTAGAATAACAGCATTTGTGTTGGAGTTGCTAGAATAACAGCATTTGTGTTGGAGTGCATTTTCTGAAGGATATAAAGTCTGAAATTCAAAAGCATTTCATTATTTAGTAATTTTAATCCTTATCATCCCAGTGATTTTTGTTAGGAACAGACCAAAAGTCAAAAATCTGGATAGTCTGTAAAAATCTGTACAGTTGATAGGTATGACACAGACATATATAACCCCCCATATCTATTAACCTCTTAGACGTAAAACAAGAAATCTGGACAAAGCCACAAATAATGCAGGGACAAAGGCCCAAAAATAGGGACACCTTGTCAATATTGCTCTTACAAGCTTAGAATGTTGATAAAACAAATTTTGCATTAGTATGAATTTTCTGAAGATAAAGCTCAAATGTCTGCCATTATTTTATGACCTCAGCCCTCAATGATTTGCCTGGAATTTGCCAGAAAAACACAATTTTATGAGAAACGGACCGAAAATATGAGGCAAAAGTCTGGACTTTCTGCGAAAATCTGGACTATTGATAAGTATGACCCCCCCCCCACTTCCCTCTTAGACACACATACCTCCCTCTCTCTCACACACACACACACACACACACACACACACACACACACACACACACACCCCTACCTACCCACTTCACACTCCTCTTTCTCACACACACACACACACACACACACACACCTACTCTCACTTGTCTGTTCGTGGTCCACAGTCCAAACATCATCTGAAATGCAAATTCTGCACATACAGAAGATGAGGACATGAACAGTCAGCCGCACAGGCGCAACAAGTGCTTGCGACCTGTTTTCGATAGCTATGGTTACAGGTAAGAGTGAAGGCACATTCAACTTGAAAAGTTTTCGGAGGTGTAATAAAAACAATGCACAAAGGAGTGACTTGTCAAATGAGGGAATGCACAAATGGTTGAATGCTGCTGTTGTAGCGTAGGTAAGAGAATGCTGGAAAATGAACATTTGAAAAGGTTATAGCATTTAGTGTTTGTAGGTAAGGGTTAAGTAAGGAGACAGATTTACTGTTTTGTTATGGTGTTGTGTATGTTCTACATCCTTCTGTCTTGTGTAGTAGTACTTTTAGGGAAAGGGTTTTTGGTAAGTTTATTTGTAGGGGTAGGGTTAGGGATAGCTGCCATGGGTAAGGTCACTCCTCATCCCACCTTTTTCATGTCTGCTAACCCCAACCCTGCATTACTAAAAACCCTTTCCCTAACAGTACCACTGCCAACACAACACTTAATCTCAGTTTTGTAACCAGAGTTTAGTGATGTAGGACTTTTTTAGCTGGACAGACGTTTTCAGTATTTTGCGATTCACACTTACTAATTCATTATTTTGTGGTTCTTGAAATCATATTTGTACATACACTCTGTCACAGGTTTGTAGGCATACAGTGTTTGTGCAGTGGCTCCCAGTATATGTACATATTCACGTGTTTTCATGCCCAAACTCATTTTAAATACAGATACTTAATTCCTGATGCATCTGTGTATTCACACCCAAACTGCTTTCAAGATGATGTAGTTGCTTTTTAATTTTTTACAAGCCTTTTCAGCTGGACCAGTTGAATAAAATGGTATCATATTATCTCTGTCACGTTTCTGAAATCTTTAGGTATCCTTTTGCATACTGTAAACAAAATCACTATCTACATTTTTTTATGTTTCTGCTAGTTTCCTTCTGTCAGTTCGGATCACGTTTACTCATAGCTTCTGGAATGCATGGAAGGGAGTTTACCTCTCTTGTTGAAAGCCATTTAGTAATATCAGTAATCTTGCTGTCTTCTTTTTTGAGGCTGTCTCGTCAGCCTAGTTGTTCTTTTTACTTGTGGCAGTTTTATCATTCATCTTTTTGTTTTCTCTACAAGTGTCTGTACTGCATGTATTAACAAGGTAACTAACATGCAGAAGCTAGGAGCATTAACTGTCTCATGCATTATTGATGAGCAGATGTATGAGCTCCCTGTTCAGAGCCCTTTCTGTATTTAAATTACTTGACATCTCTAACCATCCTCATTAAACTATTGCAAGTATATTTATAGTCTCAGTTTTATATTTCTTCCATTTATTCATCATATTTGCTCTGCCATTTGATTCACTAGAGTATTTACAGTCACAGGGGAGCACTAAAGAAGCATTTCACAGGTACAGCACTTTATACTTAATTTTATTTTGTGTCTCTTGCATTCATCTGTGTTAATTAAACTACACCAACTTCTTAAAACTGAGTATTTTAACAAAACCATGGAACTTAACCAGTAATTGCCATAATGGTTTGGGGCGTGCCTTGGGGACTTTGCATTGCCTTCTGCTTCCTTTTTCATCTAAAGCTGCTGGTGGAAGAAGAGATGCAGCCTACTGACTGCATAAGTTTAGCTAACACCCACAGAACTGCTTCTTCCCTACCCCAATACTTTCACTGCTGTGTCTGTAAGTACCTTTCAACCCCTTGGATGAGCCTTATCATCCCTTATATAAAGAAGCTTTTCCTCAAATTTAACTGGAACTGGCCCCTTCCATCTGTCACTAATGTCTTCTCTCATTTGCTGTTAAAATGAGTTGTATCTAAATCTTGTTCCCATTCTTTACCGTCTTCTAATGTACGTGTTCCTGACTTTTTGATCTTTATCCTTGCTCTGTACCCCTCCATCCCTTTTTCTATGGGGATATCTGATTTAATGATTTTTCTTCCTTTTTATGGCCTCCCAAATTGTAAACAATAGTTTAGATGCATCACTATCAGTGCTCTCTAGGATGAAGAGATGACCCAGGAATTACACTGCATAATGCAATAGCAGATATGTCTAGTCTGTCTAGGTGGATGTCTGCAACTTGTATGTTGAACCGCCTGCCACTAACCCTTTCCAGCTGTTCCATGTCCTCATTAAGCCCCTTTGAATTCAGAACCCACCACCTACAGAAGGCAGTCTCTTCAAAAGGGTCATCAAGTGTCTCAGAGAAAGTTCAGTATCTACCTCATGGACTCCAGAATCTTGCTGTCCTTTTTTGAGTGCATAACATGATTCTGATTAGAAGAGTTTACCCTCCATATCCTTTTCCTCTTGTTTGTTATGAAAGGTAATACAGATAAAAATGTATGTTTTCGCCCTCGCCAGTGGCATAGAAGGATGGAGTCCTAAATGTAGCCTGGGTGACCAGAGTTTGATTAGCTGCAAGTGTGAGTGATGGTACAGGCGGGGGGGATGGGTGTGGCTGTCATGGGGGTGTGTGAAACGGGATATGCATCTTCTTTGTGTACACTTGGAGGAGGGGTGATACACGGTAGGCATTCTGTGGACAGGCCAACTGTCAATCATATGGTGTAGATCTTGTCAGTGAGTGGGTGAAAGTATGCAGTTACATGGGAAAGGCATAGTGGGTCCCTGTATTGACGTAGATAATACCCCCACCCAGGGATGGGAAGTTAAGCTAATTCTATAAGCCCTTTTTGCCAGGATGCTGATGAGAGCACAGAAATCTTGTCTGCCAACATGATGACCCCATCAGGTAATGGTCACATTAACTGCCCTAAAGAATAGTGGTCCTCATAGATGAGTGGGCGAAGTCCATTTGGAGGATGCTTGATGGTTGTCATAGCAGGGGGAGCATATAGAAAAAAAATTATATTTTTCATTATTTCCTGTCTCTAAAATGTATTAGTCTTGCATTTTATTTTATTAAATGCAAAGTAACTTCTATCTGCTTACAGTTCAGACAACTGCAGTTTTCTTTGGAGACCAGTACCTCACACTGACTGCGGCCCAAGTTTTTAAATCTTTAACATATCTTAACATATGTTGATTTTTTGTTAGAAATTCACCATGATGACTTGGTACAAATATATTGAGCATGACTGATGTCAACATTAAACTTTTTTTTTTTTTACATCTCTATTCTCCCATTGCCTGCTGATCATCTTTACCCTTTCGGTTAATTCTCCAATTCCTTCTCCATCACCGGGGGACAAGGGTGGTCAAGAGTAGCTGTTATGGTAGGCATTGGTTAGGGTGGGTGAAGATTTTCTACCCCCTCCACCCATTATGACCTTGTGTCTTGTCTCTTCATAGACTGATGTTCTTCGTGTTTCACTGTTGCAGTCATCACACTTGGGTTATATGCCTGCAGGTAGCCCTCAGTCAGCCTGAATACCAGACACTTTAGTATTTCTGCGTCGGTTGCTGTCACTCCAGGACTGACATCAGGTCGTCAGGGGTATGAAAACAGGCAGCCGACGCCATTACATCAGTCTTTCTTGCAGAGGAGCCTGAAGCAGAAGCAGTTTGCACGAGTGCCGGTCGGCCACTACCTGAATTTTCATTTCCGAATTGAATCATCCTGAAGTCTTATAAAGCTAATTACCCCATTGGGGATCCTTTTTTCTTGCCCTAACCAATGTCAGAAAAAGTTAACAATTGTCTCGCCTGAGGAAAGCAAATACCACAACGAGATTTCCATTCTTACTGCGTCACCTGTTTAGGCCCAGACCACGACGTACCTCGCTGTCGGTTTTGTGCTTTGTTCAATGCCCAAACTATTCGTCGTCATGCCCTTATTGTCGCTAAATACTCTCTATCTCTGTATTCAGAAATGGCTTCAGTAAGCCATCCAGCTACCGATCTTCCAAAAAAATGTAAGGATGAAGTCAGAGACGGACCACACAGGTCCAAAACTGCCGACGATGCTTCCGTTAAGCTAGTCGCGAGTTTGTCACTACTCAGTGAGGCGCTTTCGCAGCCCCTGATGCCCACTTTGATGCATTCGCAGGCCGCTACCGAGACCCGTTCGGAGCCCGGTATGCCACGAGACTGTTCTTAGATTATGGAACCTGCGGATATCTAAGGCCAAGTGTATGAGCTACGCCTAAAAAAACGATGACCCAATCTCAAGCACCTGCTTACTTGCCACAACATCAAATGCTTAAAATGGCAGAAGACCTGATTATGCTCATTAGAGGAAGCCAGCCTTCCCATGCTAAGAGAAAACGACACCTGTCCCCAGCAGCTTTAACAGGCCAAGAGTCCGACGACTCTGAGGTATCTGAATATGAAGACATGCCTTTATCTGCTTATGAAGATTCAGATGCAGAGGATTTTTCTTTTGGTGAAACCCTACATATTTTAAGAGAGGGGTTCCACTGGGAATGCCAAGACTATCCTCATTCCAAAAAGAGACTCAGAGAATTTTTAGATTTGCCACAACTTAGACCTTAGCAATACCCCCAGTTCTGGATGTTGTGGATGATGTCTTTATGGAATCTAGTCTTAACTCCGGATACTTTACCCCCTGCTCCTAGGAAACAGGTACTACAAAGTTCCTAACTCTCACAAATTAATTTTCAAAAATCCTACTGCTGACCCAGAGGTCATTTCCCAGGGGCCTAAGGTATAAAAGCAACTACAGCTAAGAATCCCACCCCTTCGGACAGGGATTCCAGAGCTTTAGACAGATGGGGTAAAAAAGTATACATCTCTGCAACTCTCGCCATTAGGACATTGAATTGCCAGTTTCACATGGTGAAGTACCAGCAACATATTATGGAACTTATCAAGCAAAAATTACCTACCTTTACAGACTGTGCAGAAAATAAACAATTACAAGAGCTCATGCATTCTGCAAGCCAAGTCAGCAAGCATACCTTGCAATATGGCTTTGACACCCTAGAAGCATCTTGCAGGGCAGCAGTCACTGGTTCTGTACTGAGAAGGCATGCTTGGCTTAAGGAGCAAACCTTGCCAGACCATGTCAAATTAAAATTGCTAGATGCTCCTTTGAACAAAGGACAATTTGTTGGGCACAAAAGCACAAGAGGTTCTTAAAAAGATGAAAGAAAAAGATAAATCTATGCAGACAGTCAAAGATTTCTTGCAAGTATAGCCTCCTGGATTCAGTAGGCATTGCCCCTCGAAGCATTGGTCATTTCCAGCCCTTTCAAGGCCATCTCAAACTAGACCCAGGTGAAACAGACCCCCCAGACTACAGTCTCAGGGTATGCAGAGAGCTAAGCAATGGAGTGCCTCCACTTCAAAAACAGGGAGTGCTAAGCCAAACTTTTACAGAAAGAATTCACAATGACTTCTCAACTCCACTCCTCACTTCTGCCCAACTGCTCGTGTCCCTAGGAGGAAAACTTGCCCATCATGCAAAAAACTGGACTTCCATCACCAAAGACTGATGGGTCCTCAACACTGTATCCCAGGGGTACAAATTTTACTTCCACTCACTGCCAACCCCAAATGGGTTCCCAGACCTTCCTCCAAACCAGTGAGCAGAGGCACAAAACCAAGTTCAATCCCTGCTCTCCATAAGGGCAATTCAACCTTTTCCTGCAGAACAGATAGGTCGTGGGTTCTATTCCAGACTTTTGTTGGTACCCTGAAAAGAGGGCACTTGGCACCCAGTCCTAGATTCTTCCATTCTAAACACCTTCCTGGTGGTACCAAAATTCAAAATGCTCACCCAGCAGCATCTTCCTGTGCTGGCCAAAGATGCCTGGTTAGCCACCCTAGACTTAAAAAAGCCTATCTGCACATCCCTATCAGAGACTCATACAGGAAATACCTACGCTTCAGGGCAGGATCTATGCATTATCAGTTCTCTGCACTTCCCTTTGGCTTATCCACTGCTTCCAGTATCTTCACAAAATGCCTGGCTCCAGCCATTACCTACTACAAACAGAGAAAAATTCAAATTTACCCGCACTTGGACAACTGCCTGATTTAGGCAGACAGTCAGGAAATACTGTTGCAGCACCTGACATTTGTAAAGAACCTTCTAACCTCCCTGGGGTAGACTATCAACGAAAAGAAATCAAAACTAGTCCCCAGTCAAAAGATTGTTTTCCTGGGAGCAAGCTTGGACACAACATCCCAGATGGCATTCCTTACTGCAGAAAAACAAGCCTATCTGACAGCCTACTCCACTCAAATGACCACCAGAACCCAGCTGTCCACAAGGAAAATCCTGCAGGCCCTAGGGTTCATGGCCTCTTGCATCCTACTAATTCCATATGCCAGACTGCATATGAGGAAACTAAAGTGGTACTTAAAAGTCTTTGGTGCTAACATTCTCAGGACCTGGAAACTGTCATTCCTATCATACCTTGTCTAAGGACAGAGTTTCTTTGGTGGGCAGCAGCATGCAACCACAACAAGGGACTTCCCTTTACTCAACCCCCACGCCGCCCAGATCCTAACCACAGATGCATCAGACTATGCCTGGGGGGCACACATGGACAACAAGTGTATTTAGGACCACTGGAGCCCATGTCAAATTCATCTGCACATCAACCAAAAAGAGATACTAGCTGTTCAGCATGCTTTAACAGCTTTCACTTCCCTACTCTCACCAGGACCCCTGCTAATAAAAACAGACAACGCCACAGTTATGTGGTACATCAACAAGTAGGGGGGAACCCATTCTTACCCACTCTGCAGGCTAGCCGTGACTCTGTGGAACATGGCCTTGGACATGCAGGTCCATCTGCAAGCTCTGTCCAAGCAAACAAAACTCACTGACAGACAACTTAAGCAGAAATCTCCTAGACCCACATGAGTGGCAATTAGAGCCCAACACCTTCAGCATTCTGATCCAGAAATGGGGGACCCCAGAGGTGGACCTCTTTGCCTCCCCCTGCAGTCACCAGCTCAGCAAATTCTGCACCAGGATACCTCACAGCAGGGCCTGGAAAGTGTATGCCCTATCCTTCCAGTGGGTAAACCACTCAATCTATGCATCTCCCCCCTCTGCCCCTTCTGTCAAGAATATTGCTCAAGATAAGACAGGACAGACCAAGGACAATCCTGATTGCCCTGAACTGGCCACGCCAGCACTGGTACCCACTACTGCGCAGCCCGTCACCGGCGCCACCCTGGCACCTACCCCAGAGCTCGACCCTCCTCACTCAGCAGGGGGGACAGATGTTGCATCCGCAACTGCAAACCCTGAATATTGCAGCCTGGCGCTTATTCCTTGAATTCTCCCCCAGTGAATAGCATAAGCAAGCAGGTGCTGGACGTCATTCTGGAAGCCAGAAGACCCAGTACAAGGAAATCCTTTGCTGATAAGTGGAAAAGGTATTGCTCCTGGATTCAATCTAAAGATAAGGATGCAGCACTGCCCTCCCTACCTCTAATCCTAGATTACTTAAGAGATGTTCTTCGTGTTTCACTGTTGCAGTCATTACATTTGGGTAATCTGCTGGCAGGTTGCCCTCAGTCAGCCTGATTAACAAAGTCTTGGGTCCTGCGTCGGTTGCTGTCCCTTCTTCCATGACGTCAGTTCGTCAGGAGTATAAAACATGCAGCCGACGCCATTACATCAGTCTTTCTTGCTGCGCGGTGCCCGAAGCAGAAGCAGTTCGCAAGTGCCGGTCGGCCGACTCCTGAAATTTTTGTTTTCGAGTTTCAGAACCGAAGTCTTAAACTAAAGGCGAAGTACCCCGTTGGGGAAACTTTTTCTTGCTCCTTACCAATGTCAGTAAAAGTTAATAATTGTATTACTTGTGGGAAGCAAATACCTCATAAGGATTTTCATTTGTACTTCATTCCTTGCCTAGGCCCTGACCATGATGTACCTTGCTGTCGGTTTCACGCTTTATTTAATCAGCGCACTATCCATCGTCGGTACATTTTTGCTTCTAAATATTTTGGTTCTCGGTCTAATTATCCAGAAATGACATCGGTTAGCCATTCGACTACCAGAATACCGAAAAACTGCAAAGAAAAATTAGAGACAGGCTGTTGAGGTCCAAAACTGCCAACGATGCTTCTCCTAAGCCAGTCACCAGTTCGCTGGTACTCAGTGAGGCGCTTTAGCAGCCCCTGATGCCCGCTACTTATGATTCGCAGGCCTCTACTGAGACCCATTCAGAGTCCGGTATGCCACAAGATGCTTCACCTATGGAACCCGCAGATGTCTCTACCTTGGATGAGTCCGGAGCCGCTGTGCAGGCACCGGCTTCTGAGGGTGTATTCAGGCCTACAGTCTTGCATATTAAATCGACTCCACCTTCAATACTAAGGCCTTAATCTTGATCTATGTCTAAAAACCGACGCCCAGGCCACATGTTAAGGCCCCTATGCCTAAAAAACAAATGATCAAAATGGCTGACGATTTAATTACTCTAATCAGGGATAGTCAACCCCCTCCCCCTTCTAAGAGGCCTAGGGCTGAACTTGACTATGAATCTTCTGAACAGGACTCTGTTTCTTCTGACTCTTCTAATGACCTGGATTTGTCCATACCTACTTATGAGGACTCTGATGCAAAGGATTCCATTCCCTCTGCTTCTCCCCCTGAGGATTTTTCTTTTGGGGAAACTTTACATACCTTAAGGGAGCATTTCCACTGGGAAAGTCAGGATTTTTCTGAATCCAAAAAGAGGCTTAGGGATTTACTTCTGTTTCCTCAGCATAGGCCTTTGGCTATACCTCCTGTACTAGACATTGTTGATGATATGTTTTCGGAATCCAGTGTGGCTCTGATTCCCTGCCTCCAGCTCCTAATAAACCAGACAGATACTACAGGGTTCCTGAGTCCCACAAATTCCTTTTCATAAATCCTGTTGCGGACCCTGAAACCATTTCTCAGGGGCCCAAGGGCATTAAGGCTTCTACTGCAAAAAAATCCTACCCCTTCTGATAGAGACTCCAGAGCGCTGGATAGATGGGGTAAAAGGGTTTATACTTCTGCAACCTTGGCAATCAGGGCTTTAAACTGTCAATTCCATATGCTAAAATATCAACAGCATATCATGGGACTGCTTAAACAGAAAATTATGTTGATTTCTGACATTGTGGAAAATAAGGATTTACAGGATTTATTGCATTCAGCAGAACAAGTTGGAAAACATAATTTGCAATGTGGTTTTGATTCTTTGGAGGCCTCTTGCAGGGCTGCTGTTACTGGGTCTGTGCTTAGAAGGCATGCTTGGCTCAAAGAGCAAACTCTGCCTGATCATGTTAAAGCAAAACTGTTGGATGCTCCTTTGTAGCAGGACGGTCTGTTTGGCAATAAGGCTGAAGAAGTTCTAAAAAAGATGGAAGATAAAGCTAAATCTATGCAAACTGTGACAGATTTCTTACAGGTACAACCTCCAAGATTTAGTAGGCACTGGCCTGCTAAGAACTGGTCATTTCCAGCTCTTTCCAGAGCCACTCAAGCCAAACCCAGACATTCCAAAAGCACCAGGTTTCAGTCCCAAGGGACTTTCAGAGCTAAGCAATGGGGGGCCTCCACTTCCAAATCTGGCAGTAACAAGACACCACCCTATGGTAAAAAGTCTCAATGACTTTCCTTTAAAATTACTAAGCACTTACCTCTTAGCCGCCCCTTTGGGGGGGGGGGGGGACTGGCTCTTCATGCAAAAAACTGGCAACTTATAACCCACGACAAATGGGTTTTAAATATAGTGTCCCAGGGATACAGATTTCATTTCCACACGCTGCCAACTCCAAACGGGTGGCCAGACCTGCCCCCAAATCAGTGGGCAGAGGCTCAGAAACAAGTACTTTCCCTCCTAAACATGGGGGCTATTCATCTAGTACCAGAAGAGAAAAAGGGACAAGGTTTCTATTCCAGACTTCTGGTACCCAGAAAAGACAAATCATGGCGTCCAATTCTGGACCTGTCTACTCTAAACACCTTTCTGAACATTCCAAAATTCAAGATGCTGACTTTTCACCAGTTACTTCCTATGCTAGGCAAGGATGCCTGGTTGGCAACTCTAGATTTAAAAGAGGCTTACCTGCATATCCCAATCAGGGAATCTTGCAGAAGATACCTACGCTTCAAAGCAGGCTACATGCATTATCAGTTCTCTGCACTGCCCTTTGCCTTGTGTACTGCGCCCAGGGTCTTCACAAAGTGCCTGGCACCAGTAATTGCATTTTGCAGGCAAAGAAATATTCAAATATATCCATTCCTGGACGATTGTCTAATTCAAACAGAAAACCAGGCCATTCTTCTAAACATCTGGCATTTGCAAAAAAGGTTCTAACTTGTCTAGGGTACACCATAAACAAAAAGAAATCACAACTGGTACCCTCTCAAAAAATTACATTCCTGCATGCAAGCTTGAATAAAACTGCCTAGATGGCTTTCCTTGCGCCAGAAAAGCAAATTCATTTGGTGACTTGCTTCAAACAGGTGGCCACAAAAACTCTGCTATATCTGTAAGACAAATACTGCAAGCATTGGGGTTCATGGCCTCCTGCATTCTTCTAATTCTGTATGCAAGACTGCATATGAGGAAACTTCAGTGCTACTTAAAAAGTTTATGGAGTCAAAATTGTCACAGCCTGGAAACAATGATTCCTATCATACCTTGCCTATGCCTAGAGCTCCTATGGTGGGCAGAGGCCTGTCACCAAAACAAGGGACTGCCATTCACACCACCCCCTGCTGCCCAAACCCTAACTACAGATGCATCAGACTGTGCATGGGGGCTCATCTGGCAGGGAAGTGCATTCAGGGCAAATGGAGCCCAAATCAAATGCACCTTCATATCAATCAAAAAGAAATGCTAGCTTTACAGAATGCACTGACAGCCTTCAAGGGCTACCTTCATCCAGGACAACTAATGGTAAAGACGAACAACACCACGGTTATGTGGTACATAAACAAGCAGGGGGGGTACACATTCCTACTCCCTCTGCAGACTAGCCATGGTATTGTGGAACACGACCTTGAGCTACCAAGTACAACTACAAGCTCAATTCCTGCCAGGAAAGCAGAATATTCTGGCAGACAAACTAAGCAGAAATCTCATGGACCCTCACAAATGAAAATTGGAACCACGGATTTTCAACATGTTGACACGCAAATGGGGGAGCCCAGACATAGATCTTTTTGTCTTGCCCCAGAACTACCAGTTGGACAAATTTTGCACAAGAACTCCTCACAAAAAAAGCCTGGAAAGTGGATGCTGTGTCCTTCAACTGGAAAAACCTATCAGTCTATGCCTTTCCCCCTCTGCCTCTGCTCTCCAAAGTTCTACTAACAGTCAAACAGGACAAACCAAAAATTATTTTGATTGCTCCAGACTGGCCTCGCCAACACTGGTACCCACTCCTGCGCAGTGTGTCACAAATCTCTCCATGGCACCTGCCTCAGACACCTTCCTTACTGTCTCAGCAGGAGAACTAAATTCTGCACCCTCAGCTCCAAACATTGAATTTTGCAGTTTGGCTAATCATTTAAATTCCCCCCTTAGCATCCCACAGCAAACCTGTGATGGATGTCATTTTGGAGGCAAGAAGACCTAGTACTAGAAAATCTTATGCTGACAAATGGAAAAGATTCTGTGCCTGGAATCAATCTCAAGGGATGAGCACAGCAGCACCCAATTTACCTCAGATTTTGCAATACTTAACTGAGATGCTTCACAAGGGCCTGTCTTTTTCTTCCATAAAAATGCATGCCTCAGCCATTTCAGCTCATTACAACACAGAACCCCCCCTCTTCTCTCATCCTCTGCTAAAGCAGTATCTCAGAGGGGCCAAAAACTTGAGACCACCCAGGAGAGCTCCAACCCCTGGCTTGGACCTTAACTTTGTATTGGAGAAACTCACTCTGCCTCCTTTCGAGCCAGCTGCTACTGCAGACTTAAAATTTCTTTCCCGGAAAACAGCTTTCCTTTTAGCAATCTCTTCAGCTAGAAGGATATCTGAATTACAGGCCCTTATTGGCAGTGGAGCCTTTCATCATCTTTCATGCGGACAGGGTGTCACTCAGGACCAATCCATCTTTCATGCCCAAGGTGGTATCCAGTGTGGCTCTTAATCAGTCCATTCATTTGCCAACTTTCTTTCCAATTCCACACAACAAGGGGGAGCGGATTCTGCATTCATTGGATGTACACAGACAGCTTAGATTTTACTTGGACAGGACTAAATCTCAAAGAAAATCTGAACAACTGCTGGTAGCATTTGCTGCAGGGGCAGAGGGGAAGGCTATTTCAAAGCAATCCATTTCTAAATGGATAAGCCATTGTATTCATTTCTGTTATAAGCACCATGGAAAACCTATCCCCCAGGGGATCAGATCTCATTCCACCAGGGCTGCATCTACTTCAACAGCCTTTCTCAGAGGTGTTCCTACCAGGGATATTCTAGAAGCTGCTACCTGGAGTTCAGTTCATACTTTCACCAAGCATTATCACTTACCAATTTTCTCTAAATCCAGAGCTGACTTTGCCACTGCTGTTTTGCAGGGCCTTATAGCTGGTCCTAATGCTGTATAAATCCTTTCTCCCAACCATAGCTTTGGGAATCTACACAAATGTAATGACTGCAACAGTGAAACACAAAGAACATAGTACAGTTGCGTACACTTACCATAAATGTAGATGTTTGAGTGTATTCACTGTTGCAGTCCTGGTTACCCTCCCTCCAGCCCCCTGTTTTTATCTTACTATACCTCTACTTTCTTTTACTATGCTTAAAAGCCTTTTTGGTGTATTTGCTTTTGTTTGGAGGTGTATTTTTGTGTTTTTAATAACTTATATGGTTTTGCACCCCATTTGGGGGGCACCTGACATCTGGGGCAAGAAAAACTGATGTAATGGCATTGGCTGCATGTTTTATACCCCTGACGACCTGACGTCATGGAAGAAGGGACAGCAACTGACGCAGGACCCAAGACTTTGTTAATCAGGCCAACTAAGGGCAACCTGCCAGAAGATTACCCAAATGTAATGACTGCAACAGTGAATACACTCGAACATCTACATTTATGGTAAATGTACACAACTGTACTATCTACTCCACAGAGGCCTATCCTTCTCCTCCGTTAAGATCTATGCCTCTGCAATCTCGGCTCACTACAACACTGAGCCACCTCTCTTCTCTCACCCTGTCATCAAACAGTTCCTGAAAGGGGCAAACAACTTAAAGCCACCAAGGAGAGCACCCACTCCTGCTTGGGACCTTAATTTTGTTCTGGAAAAGCTCATGCTACCCCACTTTTAGCCTGCAGCATCAGCAGAGTTAAAATTCCTCTCTTGGAAAATAGGTTTGCTTCTGGCCATCACTTCAGCTAGAAGAGTGCCTGAGCTACAAACACTTATGACTGTGGAACCCTTCATTATTTTTCATGCTGACAGGGTCTCCCTCAGGACTAATCCTTTATGCCTAAAGTGGTGTCCAGTGTGGCTCTCAACCAATCTATCTATTTGCCAATCTTCTTCCCTAATCCTCAAAATATAGGGGAAAGGATCCTGCACTCCTTGGATGTGCACAGACCGCTCAAATTCTACCTGGATAGGACTAATCCCTTCAGGAAATCTGACCAGTTACTACTCAAGTTTTGCAACAGGGGCAGAGGGCAAGGCCATTTCAAAACAGGCAATTTCCAAATGGATAGCACACTGTATTCATTTCTGCTACAAACACCATGGGAAACCAAACCCTCAGGGGATCAGAACACACTCCACTAGGGCAACTTCTACCTCTACAACATTCCTCAGGGGAGTCCCTACCAGGGACGTTCTGGAAGTTCTGTACACACATTCACCAAGCATTACCACCTGCCTATATTTTCCAAATCCAGGGTGGGTTTTGCAACAGCAGTCCTGCAGGGTATACTAGCCAGCCCAAACTCTTCTTGACTGCTTCCACCCTTTCTTCAGCTTTGGGCATGAACCCAAGTGTGATGACTGCAACAGTGAAACACGAAGAACATAGTACAGTTGTGTACACTTACCATAAATGTAGATGTTCAAGTGTATTCACTGTTGTAGTCCTGGTTTCCCTCCCTCCAGCCCCCTTCTCTCTCTCTTCTCTCTATGTATATTACTCACCCCTTACAGGGGTATTGGTGTTTACTTTTTACTGGTGGTGATTTTCCCACCATAGCTTAGCTCCCTATTGGGGGGCCCCTGACATTTCGGGCAAGAAAAACTGATGTAATAGCATTGGCTGCCTGTTTTTATACCCCTGACGATCTGACGTCAGTCCTGGAGCGACAGCAACTGACACAGTAATACTATGTCTCTGGTATTCGGGCCAACTGAGGGCTACCTGTAGGCAGATAGCCCGTGATGACTGTAACAGTGAATACACGCAAACATGGTAAGTGTACATAACTGTACTTTCTTTCTTCCTCATCTTGTTCTGCCTGTTTACCCTGAACCATTCCTGCTCTGCCTTCCCACCTGCTATTATCACTGCAGTGTAACTACAGAGGTATGAAGAACTTGTTCAGTATTTCTGCCGGACTGTACCATTTTGAAGTTTACCTCTGTTAATTTCTAGCCTTGTTCTCAGATGTATGTGTCAGTTTTCTTTTGCTTGTCCCTCACCTCTTTTTTGTTGTCTCCTTTAGAGCTACATATAGGCCTTGCCACGTGAGCTTTATTGCTTTTTGTGGCATCCTCCTAGACTTTGTTCTTGTGTAAGAATATAATTTATTAAAGGCAATTTTAGAGTAATCAGAAACTCCAAAATCTATTATCCATTTTGGTAGAGAACTTGAGCCTTTCTAATTACAAGTTTCAACTTAAAGGCTGAAATCTGAAGGATATACACATTAAAATGATCAGTTTGTAGAGTGGAAGTGGATCCCTTTATAACTATAAGAAACATAGTATCTTTAAATGTTTCTGGGTGTACAGAAATTAAAAAGTTGTAGTTGATGCCAGCAAGTCTGTGACATCAAACTTCAGTGGCCTACAAAGTTATTCGAAAGTGCGGATTAACTTGCATGTGTTGTCTTTCTCTTGGCCTTCCTCTGCTGCAGTATTTGCTACTGTGAATGATTGTTTAACGTGTACAGAAATGTTCTCATGGATCCATTTTGGAGCAACCTCTGTGGCCAGGAATATATAGACATGTTCATTGGTAATGCGTAGATATGTCTAATATGTAACAAGTTGGGGTTAATTTCTGAGATGAAACATGAATCAATCAGTTTTACTGTTAGTGCTTCTCCTCCTTGTCACAGCATGAGGAAAATTCTAGAAGCATCTGCTTGCCATCATCTAGATAGTATATGTTGTTCTGTAAGATCAAGTAAGAAATCTCAGTCACTTCTGCACACTTCTTATTTGCTGTTAGCTGGTCTGGGACAGACAGGTTCTTATTCTTTCACATAACTCTCGAGTTTTGAAATCTGACTAATTTTATTGAGGGTTCTTGTCTCGAGAACTTATGAAGGTATTCGTTTAGCCGTTAAATGATGAAGCGCCTTTCAGTCTTTCAAGAATATGCTATAACCAGAAAACTGCATTTGTGCTTTCTATGTCTCTGTGTATCCTGTTTTTTTTGCCACATTTGGATTGGCTACTGGTCCAGAATTGTTAACGTTCTGTGTGAATGTCATCTTTTTGACTTGTTCTTAAGGTAGCCACTGTAGACTCTACTCTTCATGGAGTTGTCTGCAGTATTAATAAAAGGAATACAGTTTGTTCTTGACAGAGAAACCTGATCTCTATATGCAGGATAGGTGTGTAACCAAGCTGTACCTCAGTGATTTCTGTGATTCTTGCCCCTCAGTGCTGATTCCTGATTGCAACACTTGGCCATCTTAGTAGGGCAGACTTTGTTCTTCTGGGCTAGTGTTTCTGACTGACTACAAGAAACTGTCACTCAGATGAGCACCAATTGATGTCTACTATTTAATCTTCCACATTAGCCTTATACAATTATGTTAGCAGAGGAAGGCTGCCTTGGAAATTTACATGTATAAGTACACATTACATGTTACTGAACTGCAGGGACCTCTCATGCATTTACAAAAAGGCTCATAAGAGCAGGAAACACTGCCATTGCATGGAGATGCACACGTCATATGACTTCAAAAGCAGACTTATTACATCCCAGATAAATCCACATAACAGCAAACAGCACAATGTAAACAGAAATTCATTACATCTGAGAGATATGCACATACAAAATCATACACAAAGCACAAGCTGTGTTGCTCTTTGGTATTTATTCATCTCCTTGACATAATATATTGTAAAACAACTATTTGATTTGTATACATTTAAAGCCGAAGTACAGCTTAAAGTTTATAATTGGTTAGTGCAGTTTCACATTTTTTGCCTGCCTATTCATGTGAAAACGACAGAAAATGCTTCCCAGTGGTTGAGGGCTAATGGATCAAACAGATCAATGTTCAGTATGATTCCGAGCAAGTTAACATTTATAGTTTGACACCGCATTCAAACAAATCACAGTTAAGTGCATTTCTTGAGGCTTGGAGGAGCAGATCCCTCCACACCCTTCATGCTGTGGGCCAACTTCCCTCACATCCTGCTAAATAATGCAACAATTCTGAGATCATTACAGCTTGGAATAAAAAGAAGATAGCCCATCACAGAGACCAAGAATTTTGATGAAATATTTGGTGAGACACACCTCTTGACTGAAGACAGTTAAGGTAATTAACATTTACATCTTCATAATTTAGTTACTAGACTTCAAGCTTCACTTTGCTTTGCTCTTACAGGTGAATTTCTTGAAATGCATGCCCAAACAAGTTACATGTGTGTGTGTGTGTGTGTGTGTGTGTGTGTATATATATATATATATATATATATATATATATATGCGTTAGCTGTATCCTTAGATGACATGCAGCCATTCATGTTTTTTTCTCTGGTAGGGATAGGTTTTGGAAGTTGTTTTCAGTAGTTTAGTTTTTTTTTTTTTTGTGTGTGTGTGTTGGATATCTGTATGCTGTTTTACTTTGCATAGTATTAGTGTCTTCTTGTGATGTAGGATTTTTCAGGTCCCTTGGCTGATATGGGAAGTGGTCACTTGGTCACATAGTAGGAGTGTCAGACATATTTGTTGGTGACTGTTCAGCTCCAAAAAGAGCTGGAGATGGTAGGAGTTAGTTTTCCTTTGTAACCAAGTTTCTTCCTGATGATGTGTGTATGGGAGGTACCCTGATACCTAGTAAAGGGGATCTCTATTCTGTTATTTAAATCTGACCATAGAAAGATATCTGCATGTGACCAAATCCCATTCTGTGAAATGCACTGGAGGAGTGACCATATGTTTGATCATCTGCTGATGTTCTTCGTGTTTCACTGTTGCAGTCATCACACTTGGGTTATCTGCCTGCAGGTAGCCCTCAGTCGGCCCATATACCAGAGTCTTGGGATTTCTGTGTTGGATGCTGTCGCCTCTTCCATAACATCAGGTCGTCAGGGGTATAAAACATGCAGCCGAAGCCATTACATCAGCTTTTCTTGCTGTGTGGGAGCCCAAAGCAGAAGCAGAAGCAGTTTGCAAGTGCCGGTTGGCCGCTACCTCAAATTTTCATTTTTCGAGTTTCAAACCTGAAGTCTTCTAAAGCGAAGTACCCCATTGGGGATCTTTTTTTTCTTGCTCTAACCGATGTCAGAAAAAATTAACAATTGTCTTGCCTGTGGAAAGCAAATACCTCACAGAGATTTTCATTCTTACTGCGTCACCTGTTTAGGCCCAAACCACGACGATGTTCTTCGTGTTTCACTGTTGCAGTCATTACATTTGAGTAATCTGCTGGCAGGTTGCCCTCAGTTAGCCTGAATATCAAAGTTTTGGGTCCTGCATCGGTTGCTGTCTCCGCTTCCATGACGTCAGGTCATCAGGGTATAAAACATGCAGCCGATGCCATTTTCTTCAGTCTTTCTTGCCGCACGGTGCCTGAAGCAGAAGCAGTTCGCAAGTGCCGGTCGGCCGACTCCTGAAATTTTCACATTCGAGTTTCAGAAATGAAGTCTTCAATTAAAGCTAAGTATCCCGTTGGGGAAACTTTTTCTTGCTCCTTACCAATGTCAGTAAAAGTTAATAATTGCATTACTTGTGGGAAGCAAATACTTCATAAGGATTTTCATTTGTACTGTATTCCTTGCCTAGGCCCAGATCATAACGTGCCTTGCTGTCGGTTTTGTGCTAGATTTAACCAATGCACTATTAAGCGTCGGTATATCTTTGCTTCAAAGTATTTTGGAAACCGATTTAATTACCCTGAAATGTTGTCGGATAGCAGTCAGACTACCGGAGTTCACAAAAATGCAAAGAAAAGGACAGAGACAGACCGTCGAGGTCCAAAACCGACGAAGCTTCTCCTAAGCTAGTCACCGGTACTCAGTGAGGCACTTTCGCAGCCCCTGATACCCGCTACTTTCGAGTCGCAGGCCTCTACCAAGATCCATGTGAAGTCCGGCATGCTTTGAGATTCTCGGAGTATTGTACCCTCAGATGTGTCTCTCCCTCAGATGGGTCCGGAGCCACTGAGCAGGCACCGGCTTCTGAGAGTGTTTTCAGGCCTCAACATTTCTGTATAAAACTGACACCAGTTTCAAAAACAAAGACAAAAGCAACTTCTGAGGCTAAAAAACCGATGCATGAGCCACGTGCTCAGGCCTCTATGCCTAAAAAACAGATGATCAAAATGGCTGAAGACTTAATTACCTTGATCAGGGGTTCCCAACCCCCCCCCCCCCCCCCGATAAGAGGCCTAGGCAAGACACTGCTTATGAATCTTCAGATCAGGTTTCTATTTCTTCTGATTCCTCTTCTGATCAGGAATTTTCTGTACCACCCTATGAAGATTCAGATGCAGAGGAATCCATCCCATCTGCATCTCCTCTTGAAGATTATTCTTTTGGAGAAACCTTGCATACTTTAAGGGAACATTTTCATTGAAAGAATCAGGATTTCTCTGAATCAAAAAAGAGGCTTAGGGATTTCCTTCTTCTTCCTCAGCATAGGCCTTTGGCTATACCTCCTGTATTAGACATTGTTGATGTGTTTTCGGAATCAAGCATGGCTCCTGATTCCCTACCTCCGGCTCCTAGTAAGCCAGACAGATATTACAGGGTTCCTGACTCCCACAAATTTTTATTCAAAAATCCTGTTGCTGACCCTAAAACTATCTCACAGGGTCCCAAAGGTATAAAGGCCTCAACAGCTAAGAATCCTACCCCCTCTAATAGAGATTCCAGGGTGCTGGATAGATGTGGAAAGAAGGTTTATATGACTGCAACCTTGGCAATTAGGGCCTTAAACTGCCAGTTTCATATGCTTAAATATCAACAGAATGTTATGGGATTATTGAAACAGAAAATTATGTTAATTTCTGAATGTGTGGAAAATAAAGAATTATAGGCATTATTGCATGCGGCAGAACAGGTTGGAAAGCATACTTTTGCAATGTGGTTTTGATTCCTTGGAGGCCTCTTGCAGGGCTGCAGTTACTGGATCTGTGATTAGAAGGCATGCCTGGCTCAAGGAGCAAAATCTGCCTGATCATGTTAAAGCTAAATTGTTGGATGCACCTTTACAGCATGATACTCTGGTAATAAGGCAGAAGAGGTTTTAAAGAAAATGGAAGAAAGCTAAATCTATGCAAACTGTAAAATATTTCTTACAAGTGCAGCCACCCAGATTCAGTAGACACTGGCCTAAAAAAATTGGTCCTTTCCTGTGTCCGACAGAGCCTCACATGGCAAATCCAGGCGCTCAAAAGGCTATAGATACCAATCACAGGGTTCTTACAGGTCAAAGCAGTGGGGTGCCTCCACCTCCAAATCTGGAGGAAACGAAGCACAACCCTACAGTAAACAGTCTCAGTGACTTTCCTCTGCCATCACCAAGCACTTATCTTTTGGCAGCCCCCTTAGGGGGAAAATTAGCACTTCATGCTCAAAATTGGCAGTTAATAACCCAAGAAAAGTGGGTATTAAACATAAGTATCCCAAGGATACAGATTTAATTTCCATACCTTGCCAATTCCAAACGGTTGGCCAGATCTGCCACAAAATCAATGGGCAGAGGCACAGAAACTTACGTCCCTCATGGATATGGGGGCTATTCAACCAGTACCAGAACAGGAAAAAGGACAAGGGTTTTATTCAAGATTGTTCCTGATACCCAGAAAAGACAATGCCTGGCACCCAATACTGGATTTATCAATTTTGAACACATTCTTGGGCATCCCAAGATTCAGAATGCTGACTTTGCAAACAGCTTCTGCCCATGCTGGGCAAGAACGCTTGGTTAGTGACTCTAGACTTGAGACATACCTGCATATCCCAATAAGGGAATCATGCAGAAGATACCTCCGCTTCAAGGCTGGTTTTATGCATTACCAATTCTCTGCACTGCCTTTTGGCTTATCTACTGCCCCCAGGGTCTTTACAAAGTGCCTGGCACCAGTAATTGCATTTTGCAGACAAAGAAGCATACAAATCTATCCTTACTTGGACGACTGTCTCATTCAAGCAGAAAACAAGGACATTCTTCTTCAACATCTGGCATTTGTAAAAAGGCTTCTAACATGCCTAGGGTACACAATAAATGAAAATAAATCACAACTGGTACCCTCTCAAAATATTACATTCTTGGGTGTAATCTTGAATACAAGTGGCCAGATGGCTTACCTTACGCCAGACAAGCAAAGGCAACTGACTATTTACTTCAAACAGATGGCAACAAAAACCCAGTTATCTGCAAGACAAATTCTGCAGGCTTTGGGGTTCATGGCATCTTGCATTCTACTAATTCCATATGCAAGACTGCATATGAGGAAACTACAGAGGTATCTAAAAAGTTTATGGAGTCAACATTGTCACAGTCTGGAAACAATGATTCCTCTCATTCCCTGCCTACAACAGGAGTTTCTTTGATGGGCAGAGACATGTCACCAGAACATGGGATGGTCTTTCACTCTACCCCCTGCCACCCAAACCCTAACTACAGATGCATCAGACTATGCTTGGGGGGCCCACCTGGCGGGGAGATGCATTCAGGGCATATGGAGCCCAAAATAAATGCATCTGCATATCAACCAGAAAGAGGTGTTAGCTGTTCAGAATGCCCTGACAGCTTTCAAGGACTTACTTCATCCAGGACAACTACTGATAAAGACGGACAACACCACGGTTATGTGGGTACATAAACAAGCAGGGGGGTACACATTCCTACCCCCTTTGCAGACTAGCCATGTCATTGTGGGACACAGCCTTGACTTACCAAGTACATCTTCAAGCTCAATTCCTGCCAGGAAAACAAAATACTCTGGCAGACAACCTAAGCAGAAATCTTATGGACCCTCAGTGGAAACTGGATCCACAAATCTTCAGCATGATAACAGAGAAATGGGGGAGTCTGGACATAGATCTATTTGCTTTTCCCCAAAATTATCAACTGGACAAATTCTGCACAAGGACTTATCACAGACAGGCTTGGAAAGTGGATGCCCTATCCTTCAGTTGGAAAAACCTGTCAGTCTACACCTTTCCTCCTCTGCCTCTTCTTCCCAAGGTCTTACTAAAAGTCAGACAGGAAAAACCAAAAATGATCCTAATTGCCCTGGACTAGCCTCGCCAGCACTGGTACCCAGTTCTAAGGAATATGTCTCAACTCCCTCCTTGGTACTTGCCTCAAATACCTCATCTACTGTCTCAGCAGAGCAATTCAGTTCTGCATGATCAGCTCCAAACTCTGAACCTGGCTGCATAGCTGATCATGTAATTATTCAAACAACACCTCTCAGTAAATCTGTGATGGATCTCATTTTGGAAGCCAGAAGGCCTAGTACTAGAAAATCTTATGCTGATAAATGGAAGAGATTCTGTGCTTGGAACCAAGCACAAGGAACGGACACAGCAAAGCCAAATAATCCTCAGATTTTACAATACTTGACTGAGATGCTTGACAAGGGCCTATCTTTTTCATCAATAAAAATCCATGCCTCTGCCATCTCGGCTCATTACAACACAGAGCCTCCCATCTTTTCTCATCCTCTGCTAAAACAGTATCTTAGAGGGGCCAAAATTGTAAGGCCTCCCAGAAGATCACCAACTCCTGCATGGGACCTCAATTTTGTGTTGGAAAAGCTCACACTGCCTCCTTTTGAACTAGCAGCTACTGCAGATATAAATTTTTATCTTGGAAGTTTAGCTTTCCTTCTGGCAATCACTTCAGCAAGAAGGGTTTCAGAACTACAGGCCCTCATGGCTGTGGAGCCTTTTATTACATTTTACCCGGACAGGGGGTCCCTCAGGACTAATCCTTCCTTTATGCCTAAGGTGGCATCCAGTGTGGCTCTTAACCAAACTATTCACCTGCCAACTTTTTACCCAAATCCGCAGAACAAGGGGAGTGGATTCTGCATTCCATGGACTACACAGACAACTAAGATTTTACTTAAACAGGACCAAATCGCTGAGAAAGTCTGAGCAGCTACTGTGGCATTTGCTGCAGGATCAGAGGGGAAGGCTGTTTCAAAGCAGGCTATTTCAAAGTGGATAAGCCACTGCATTCGTTTCTGCTACTTGCATCATGGTAAACCGGTGCCCAAGGGAATCAGGTCACATTCCACCAGGGCTGCATCTACTTCAGCAGCTTTTCTCAGAGGGGTGCCAACCAAAGACATTCTAGAAGCTGCTACTTGGAGCTCTGTTCTTACTTTTACAAAGCATTATCATTTGCCTCTCTCCTCTAAGTCCAGGGCAGGCTTTGCCACTGCAGTTCTCCAGGGCCTTATAGCCGTTCCTAATGCTATTTAGTTCCAGCCTCCCATCCATAGCTTTGGGATTCTACCCAAATGTAATGACTGCAACAGTGAAACACGAAGAACATAGTACAGTTGTGTACATTGATGTTTGAGTGTATTCACTGTTGCAGTCCGGGTTACCCACCCACCATCCCCCTTTTTTCTAGACCTTCTCTTTCCTTCACTGTATTCTACAGCCTTTGCGGTGTATTTGCTTTTAGATGAAGGTAAAGTTTATGTAGTTACAATTGCTCTGATATATATATATATATATATATATATATATATATATATATATGTTTGCTCCCCATTTGAGGGGCACCTGACATCTGGGACAAGAAAAAGAAAATGACGTTGGCTGCATGTTTTATAACCCTGACGACCTGACGTCATGGAAGAGGAGACAGCAACCGACGCAGGACCCAAGACTTTGATATTCAGGCCGACTGAGGGCAACCTGCCAGAAGATTACCCAAATGTAATGACTGCAACAGTGAATACACTCGAACATCTACATTTGTGGTAAGTGTACACAACTATACTTTCCTCGCTGTCAGTTTTGTGCCTTGTTTAATGCCCAAACTGTTCGTCATCGGGCTATCTTTGTCACTAAATTCTTTCGCTCTCATTCTCCGTATTCCGAAATGGCTTTGATAAGCCATCCAACTACTCATCTTCCATAAAAACGTAAGGATAAAGACAGAGACAGACTGCTTAGGTCCAAAACTGCCGACACCGCTTCCGTTAAGCTAGTCACCAGTCCGCCGGTACGCATTGAGGCGCCTTCGCAGCCCCTGATACCTGCTTCTACAGATTTGCAGGCCTCTGCTGAGACCCATTCGGAGTCCGGTATGCCACGAGATGCTTCTTTAACTATGGAACCTGTGGATGTCCTTCAAGGATGCATCTGCAGTCCTAACATATGGGTTGTCCTGCCTCAGGCAGCCCTTCGGTCGGCCGGATTCCAAAGTCTGGGTCTGGCCTCGGCTGATGTCGCACTTCACCCGACGTCATAGCTGCTGTTTATTGGGTATAAAGGCATCAGCCGACGCCATTTTCCTCAGTCTTTCTTGCCACGCGGTGCCCTAAGCAGAAGCGGTTCGCAAGTGCCGGTCAGTCAGATCCAGAGATTTCTACTACTGAAGACTTCTAAAAAGCTAAGTACCCCGTTGGGGACTCTTTCTTGCCTCAGCCGATGTCAGACAAAGTAAATAATTGTTTAACTTGTGGGAAACAAATACCTCATAAGGATTTCCACTCTTACTGCCTTCCTTGCTTAGGCCCAGACCACGACGTATCAGCTTGTCTAGCCTGTGCTTCCTTCAACCGACGGACACTTAGGCGTCAGTCGGAGTTTGCTGAGGAGTTTTTTGGTCCCGCTTTTGCATACAAAATGCCGTCGGAGACTCCGACTTCTCAATTAGCTAAAAAACGCAAGGAAAAGGACCGACATTCGCGGCCCGCGGTTTCGGCTGAAACCACGGTTAGTCCAACCGCGAATGTCTCGGTTTCGGCTGGAACCGAGCCCCCGGTTCTTCCTTCAGCTGAAAGCATGCTTCCGATAGTCGAGGCCTCACAGAGCATGGCTAAATCTGCTTCTGAATTTACTGCTACAGAAGCAGCCACCCAGGATTTATCAGATACTATTCCTTTAGACATAACTACCCCTGCACGTGGGGCTGCTAGACCCCCTGCTTCCATGTCTATCAAGGCTTTTGCCAGGGCTAAGGCAGCTAAATCTTCTAAGGCCTTGCCTGCCAAAACACCTTCACATAGGCCTACCTCTAGTTCCCAATTACTCAGCCTGGCTGAGGATCTCATTTCTTTGATCAGAGGATCCCAACATCACCCAGACAGGACCTCTCAGCCCCCTCCAGACAAGAGGCCTAGGACTGAACCCCCGGAACCTGTGTCCACAGATTATTCCTCGGATGACTCAGACCTTTCAGACCCTCACGAAGGCCCATATTCTCCTTATGAGGATTCTGATGCAGAAGACTCCATTCCTTCTGCTTCTCCTCCTGAAGAATTTTCCTTTGGGGAAACCTTGCATGCTATGAGGGAACACTTCCAATGGCAGGGCCAGGATTTTTCAGATTCAAGGAAAAGGCTAAGGACTTTTTTACACTTACCACAGCATAGGCCTTTAGCCATTCCGCCAGTACTAACAGTTGTTGATGATGCATATAATGATGCCTGTACTGCTCCTGATTCTCTTCCTCCGGCCCCTGCCAAGCCAGACAGATATTGCAGGGTCCTGGACACACACTACCATTTGTATAAGGCTCCTGTTGCAGACCCTGAAACCATTTCACAGGGCCCTAAAGGTGTGGCAGCTGCATCTGCCAAAAACCCTCTTCCCTCTGAGAGGGAATCTAGAGCATTAGAGAGATGGGGTAAAAAGGTTTATACTTCTGCTATTCTTTCGGCCAGAGCCTTGAACTGTTAATTTCACATGATTCAGTACCAGGAATTTCTGTTAGACCAGCTAAATAAAAAACTAACTTCTCCTGAACCTTTAGACCGTAAGTCCCTGCAGGATTTGGTACATAACTCTCAGCAGGTCAGTAACCATTTCTTAAAATGTGGCTATGATGCACTGGAGGCTTCCTTTAGATCAGCGGTGACTGGAACAGTGATTCGAAGGCATGCCTGGTTAAAAGAACAATCCTTACCAGACCATGTTAAGTCAAAACTCCTAGATGCTCCCATGGAGAAACAAAGTTTGTTTGGCTCCCCTGCACAGGAGGTTCTAAAAAAAGATGGAAGAAAAAGCAAAATCTGTCCAAACAGTCAAGGATTTCTTACAGGTCCAACCTCCGAGGTTTAGCAGAAATTGGCCTTCGAAGAATTGGGCCTTTCCAGACAACTCCAGAGCGCAGAGAGGCAGAAATAGACGCCCAAGAGGCAGAGGTCAATCTAGGGGTGCCTACAGGGGACGTCCGTGGCAACCTACCAACCAGAGAAGTACTGCCACAGAATCATCTACAACCACTTCTACAGGGCAGACACAATGACTTGGCTCTAGTTCCACCTACCAGGGAACAACTGGAAGCACCCTTGGGCAGAAAACTAGCCTTATTCTCCAACAACTGGCATTACATTACAGGAGACAAATGGATTTTACAAACAATAGACAAGGGCTACAGGTTTCACTTCCATACTCTACCAAAAAAGAGAGGAATGCCAAACCTACCACCAAGTCAAAAAACAGACGCTCTAAGACAAATCAACAACTTACAAAGGATGAGAGCTATAGAAGAGGTGCCACCTATGGAACAAGGCCAAGGATTTTACTCCAGGCTTTTCCTTGTACCAAGAAAAGAAAATCAATGGAGACCTATTCTAGATTTGTCCGCACTGAACACATACCTCATTGTTCCAAAATTCAAAATGCTGACCCTCCAGCAACTTCTTCCCATGCTGGGCAAGGAGTCTTGGCTGGTGACTCTAGGTCTCAAGGAGGCATACCTGCAC
Organism: Protopterus annectens; assembly: GCF_019279795.1. Classification (NCBI taxonomy): domain Eukaryota; kingdom Metazoa; phylum Chordata; order Ceratodontiformes; family Protopteridae; genus Protopterus; species Protopterus annectens. The sequence goes on along the minus strand of NC_056748.1, from coordinate 370,373,388 downwards.
GTCCCTATACGACCAGATTGCAGAAGACACCTCAGATTTCTTGCAGGATCAGAGCATTATCAATTCTCAGCATTGTCTTTTGGCTTATCTACTGCGCCCAGAGTATTCACGAAATGCCTGGCATCAGTAATTGCTCATTGCAGACTTCAGGGAATTCAAATTTACCCATACCTGGACGACTGCCTATTACAAGCGGACAACAAGGCAAAGTTAACAAAAGATTTGGAAAATGTCATACAACTGTTGCAAGCCTTGGGAAACACAGTCAACATGCAAAAGTCAAGACTAGTACCATCCTAAAGGATAGCATTCTTGGGTGCAGAATTAGACACATCAACTCAGATGGCTTTTCTCACAGAAGAAAAACAAAAGCAACTACCAGTCTACTTCATGACATTAACAACACAAACCCAGCTTACTGCAAGGAAAGTCCTGCAAGCCCTGGGTTACATGGCATCCTGCATAATATTGGTTCTGCATGCCAGGCTGCATATGAGAAAGCTACAATGGTATCTAAGGAATGTATGGTCTCAAAACAAGCACAGTCTAGAAGCCCAGATTCCAATAATTCCATGCCTAAAGCAAGAATTCCTGTGGTGGGATCAGGCCTGTCAGTTGAACAGAGGCTTGCCTTTCCACAAACCACAGCCAAGCCAGACCATCACCACGGACGCCTCAGACCTAGGATGGGGGGCACACATGGTGGACAAGTGTATACAAGGCCTACGAACCCAAGACCAGCTGAATCTACACATAAATCTAAAGGAGATGCTGGCAGTGAAACATGCGATCCAGGCATTCAGACCACTCCTTCAACAGGGTAATCTGCTGATAAGGACGGACAATACCACAGTCATGTGGTACATCAACAAACAGGGAGGTACACATTCATATCCTCTATGCCGGATGGCAATGGACCTATGGAATGTGGCCCTGAGCCTCAACATTCAACTTCAGGCCAGATTTGTACCAAGAAAAGAAAATTCTCTAGCAGACACCTTAAGCAGAACTTCCACGGATGCTCACGAATGGATGCTGCATCCAGATATCTTCAAAGCCATAACAAAGAAATGGGGACTACCACAGATAGACCTGTTTGCCTCCCCACACAATCACCAATTGAAGAAATTCTGCACAAGAGCATACCACCCACTTGCTTGGAGGGTGGACTCCCTTTCCTTCAGCTGGAAAAACTTGACAGCATATGCATTTCCACCTCTTCCCTTGATGTACAAAGTTCTACTGAAGATCAGAGAGGATCAGCCAAGGGTAATTCTGATAGCTCCAGACTGGCCGAGGCAACATTGGTACCCGCTATTGAGAAGCATGTCTCGGACACACGCATGGCATCTACCTCTATGTCCCTTACTACTAACACAGGACAACTACAAGATCCTACATCCAAACTTGAAAACACTGCAGCTAGCGGCTTGGAATATTGCATAAAACAAAATAACCCAGGCTTATCTCAGAGGGTTAAGGACATTATCCTGGAGGCACGCAGACCCTCCACAAGGAAGACTTATTCAGCCAAGTGGAAAAGATACCTCATTTGGAGTGCAGCAAAGGGAGAGAATGTCTCATTGGCAAACATAGCTCACATCCTAGAATATTTAGCAGAGCTGTTCCACAATGGCCTGTCTTACTCCTCCATTAAGATTCATGCATCAGCAATTTCAGCAGAATACAACATGGATCCTCCTGTCTTCTCTCATCCTCTACTCAGGCAGTTCTTGAGAGGAATCAAAAATGTAAAGCCTCCAAGGAAACCACCTTCACCTACATGGGATCTCAACTTTGTGCTGGAAAAGTTAACACTTCCCCCTTTTGAACCAGCAGCAACAGCAGAATTACAATTCTTGTCTTGGAAAACTGCTTTCCTGCTAGCAATTACTTCAGCAAGAAGGGTATCTGAGTTACAGGCATTAATGGCAGTACAACCCTTCCTTGTCTTCCATCAGGACAGAGTCTCTCTGAGAACTAACCCTACCTTTATGCCAAAAGTGGTCTCCAGAGTATCATTGAACCAAGCGATTCATTTGCCTACATTCTTCCCCAACCCACAGAACAGGGGGGAAAGACTGCTACATACCTTGGATGTGCACAGACAATTACGCTATTATCTGGACAGAACAAAGACCAGCAGAAAAATTGACCAGCTTCTGGTAGCATATGCAACAGGAATGCAAGGAAAAGCAATTTCAAAACAGACAATCTCAAAATGGATAGGAAATTGCATTCGATTTTGCTACTCTTTTCATGGAAAGACAACTCCTGATAATATCAGACCTCATTCCACAAGAGCTACAGCCACCACTACAGCTTTCCTACGAGGAGTGGCTACCAAAGACATTTTAGAAGCTGCTACTTGGAGCTCCGTGCATATATTTGCCAAGCATTACAATCTTCCCTTATACTCTAGATCCCGAGCAGGTTTTGCAACTGCTATTTTGCAAGGGATCTTAACTACACCTTCTTTATCTTAGTGCCTCCTCCCCCAGTTTGGCTATGGTATTCTACCCATATGTTAGGACTGCAGATGCATCCTTGAAGGACATAGTACAGTTTTGTACCTACCATAAATGTAGATGTCCGATAGGTATGCATCTGCAGTCAGGATTACCCACCCTCCTTCCCCTCTGTGGTATTTCTAGGGTATTTACCCCTCTTTTAGCTAGCTGGGGGAATCTATTATGGTGTATTTGTTTGTATATATGTATATATTTATATATTTTTTTATATTGTTTGCTCTCTTTTGTTTGGAATTGTTTGCATTTATCCAAATTTAGCCTTACTAGAGGGCACCTGGGGCAAGAAACACTGAGGAAAATGGCGTCGGCTGATGCCTTTATACCCAATAAACAGCAGCTATGACATCGGGTGAAGTGCGACATCAGCCGAGGCCAGACCCAGACTTTGGAATCCGGCCGACCGAAGGGCTGCCTGAGGCAGGACAACCCATATGTTAGGACTGCAGATGCATACCTATCGGACATCTACATTTATGGTAGGTACAAAACTGTACTATGTCTATACCTGGGATGGGTCCGGAGCCGCTGTGCAGACACCAGCTTCTGAGGGTGTATTCTGACCTTCCGATGTTTATTTTAAACCGACAACTTTGTTTTTGACTAAAACTACTGAGTTTCTCAGGTCCAGAGTCCGCCCTACGCCTAGAAAACCAATGACCAAAGCACATGCTCAAGCTCCCATGCCACAGAAACAAATGCTTAGAATGGCTGAAGACCTTATAACTTTAATTAGGGGAAGCCAGCCTTCCACCTCTAAAAGACAAAGACTTGATTTTCCTTCTGATTCTACAGACCATGAGTCTGATGACTCTGATCCCACTGATTACCAGGACATACCCTTGTCTACCTATGATACAGAGGATTCCATTTCCTCTGCCTCCCCTCCAGAGCACTTTTCTTTTGGTGAAACCTTGCATACCTTAAGAGAGCATTTCCGCTGGGAATGCCAGGACTACCCTCAGTCCAAAAAGAGACTCAGAGAATTTTTAGACTTGCCTCAGCACAGGCCTCTAGCTATACTCCCTGTCCTGGTTATTGTAGATGATGTCTTCTTGCAATCCAGTCTTACTCCTGGTACTTTACCACCAGCTCCTAGAAAGCCTGACAGGTACTACAGAGTACACGACTCTCTCAAATTTATCTTTAAGAATCTCACTGCATATCCAGAGACCATTTCCCAGGAACCTAAAGGCATTAAGGCTACTACAGCCAAAAACCTACCCCTTCGGACAGGGATTCTAGAGCTTTAGACAGATGGGGTAAGAAGGTATATACCTCTGCATCTCTTGCCCTCAGGGCTTTGAATTGCCAGTTTCACATGTTGAAGTACCAGCAGAATATTATGGAACTAATTAAACAAAAAATGTTTCCAGATTGTACAGAAAATAAAGATTTACAAGAGTTCATGTATTCTGCAAACCAAGTTAGTAAACATACTTTGCAGTGTGGTTTTGATGCCTTAGAAGCATCTTGCAGGGCTGCTGTCACTGAGTCTGTACTGAGAAGGCATGCTTGGCTGAGGGAACAAATCTTGCCAGACCATGTCAATGCAAAATTACTAGATGCTCCATTAAACCAGGAACTTTTATTTGGCTCAAAAGCAGTTGTTCTTAAAAAGATGGAGGAAAAAGCTAAATCTATGCAAACTGTTAAAGATTTCTTACAGGTGCAGCCACCTAGATTCAGTAGGCATTGGCCTTCTAAAAACTGGTCCTTTCCAGTCCCTCACAGGCCTTCTCAGTCCAAACCCAAGGGCAGCAGACCACCAAGACTACAGTCTCAGGGTATGCAGAGATCTAAACAATGGAGTACTCCCACCTCAAAAACGGGGAGTGGTAAGCCACCCTGTTATGGAAAACGTTCACAATGACTTGTCTGTCATCCTTCCCAGCCATGCCCAAGTACTTGCACCCCTAGGAGGAAAACTCGCCTTGCATGCAAAAAAAATGGATGTCCATTACCCAGGACTGATGGGTTCTAAATACTGTGTCCCAGGGATACAGATTCTACTTCCACTCACTGCCAACCCCAAGCGGGTTGCCAGACCTTCCTCCAAACCAGTGGGGCAGAGGCTCAAAAGCAAGTACTTTCTCTTCTCAGTATCAGGGCTATTCAACCTGTTCCAATAGAGCAAAGAGGACAGGGTTTCTACTCCAGACTATTCCTGGTGCCCAGAAAAGAGAGCTCTTGGTGCCCTATCCTGGATCGGTCAGTTCTCAACACCTGCCTGGTGGTCACAAAATTCAAAATGCTTACACTGAAACAGCTTTTTCCTATGCTAGCCAAGGATGTCTGGCTAGTCACCCTAGATTTAAAAGAAGCTTATCTGCACATCCCCATAAGGGAATCTTACAGGAAATATCTACGTTTCAGGGCAGGCTCTATGCACTATCAGTTCTCTGCACTTTTCTTTGGCTTATCTACTGCGCCCAGGGTATTCACAAAGTGCTTAGCTCCAGCCATTGCATACTGCAGGCAGAGAAATATTCAAATGTACCCATACTTGGACGATTGCCTGAGTCAGGCGGATAGTCAGGAATTGCTACTTCAGCACCTGGCATTTGTAAAGAGACTCCTAACTTCTCTGGAGTACACCATCAACAAAAAGAAATCACAACTGGTGCCCAGCTAAAAGATTGTATTCCTGGGAGCAAGCTTGAACACAACTTCCCAGATGGCATTCCTCACTCCAGAAAAAAACAGATTTATTTGACAAACTACTTCAAACCATTGGCCACCAAAACCCAGCTATCTGCAAGAAAAATACTGCAAGCCTTAGGGTTCATGGCCTCATGCATTCTACTAATTCCATATGCAAGACTGGATATGAGGAATCTGCAGTGGTACTTAAAAAGTCTCTGGTGTCAACATTCTCAGGACCTGGAAACACTGATTCCTGTCATTCCTTGTCTAAGGGCAGTGTTAGTTTGGTGGGCAGAGGCATGCAACCACAACAAGGGACTTCCTTTCACTCAACCCCTTGCTGCCCAAACCCTGACAACAGATGCATCAGACTATGCATGGGGGGGCTTACATGGCAGGCAAATGCATTCAAGGCAAATGGAGCCCAGGACAAATTCCCCTGCATATCATTCAAAAATAAATGTTAGCTGCACAGAATGCGCTGACAGCCTTCAAATACCTTACCCTTCTAGGACAACTCCTGATAAAGACAGACAACACCACAGTTATGTGGTACATAAGCAGGGGGGAACTCATTCCTACCCACTCTGCAGGTTAGCCATGGCCCTGTGGAACACAGCCTTGGACAACCAAGTGTTACCTGCAAGCTCAGTTCCTGCCAGGCAAACAAAATTCACTGGCAGACGACTTAAAGAAATCTACTGGACCCACACGAGTGGAAACTGGAACCCAACTCATTCAAACTTCTAATCCACAGGTGGGGGATACCAGAGGTGGACCTCTTTGCCTCCCCCCAAAACCATCAATTGAGCAAATTTTGCACCAGAAATCCTCACAGCCAAGCTTGGAAAGTGGATGCCCTATCCTTTACATGGGGAAACCTCTCAGTTTATGCCTTTCCCCCTCTGCCCCTCCTGTCAAAAGTACTACTGAAGATCAAACAGGACAGACCAAGGACAATCCTTATTGACTCAGACTGGCCATGCCAGCACTGGTACCCACTCCTGTGCATTCTGACAGCAGTCCCATCCTGGCACCTACATCAGACCCCCTCCCTGCTGTCCCAGCAGGAGGGACAGATTTTGCATCCACAGCTGCAAACCCTAAACCTTGCAGCCTGGCTTATCCCCCGAATACACCACCAGCAACCCTCAGCAAACAGGTGCTGGACGTCATCCTTGAGGACAGAAGGCCTAGTACTAGGAAATCCTATTCAGAAAAGTGGAAAAGATATTGTTCTTGGAGCCAGTCTCAAGGAAAGGGCACAGCCAAGCCCACCTTACCTCAAATCCTAGATTACCTAGCAGAGCTGCTCCACAAAGGCCTATTCTTCTCAATTAAGCTTCATGCATCTGCCATCTCAGCTCATTACAATACTGAACCACCTCTCTTTTCTCACCCGTTCATCAAACAGTTCCTGAGAGGAGCTAACAATTTAAGGCCCCTGAGGAGAGCTCCCACCCTTGCCTGGGACCTTAACTTTGTACTAGAGAAGCTCACGCTTCCCCCTTTTGAGCCTGCTGCTGCAGCAGAGTTAAAATTCCTCTCTTGGAAAACAGCCTTACTTATAGCCATCACTTCAGTAAGAAGAGTGTCTGAGTTACAGGCACTAATGGCTGTGGAACCCTTCATTATTTTCCATGCTGACAGGGTTTCCCTCCGGACTTAACCCATCATTTATGCCCAAGGTGGTATCCATTGTGGCTTTTAAACCAATCCATCCATTTACCAACCTTTTTCCCTAATCCTCAGAATAAAGGGGAAAGGATCCTACACTCCTTGGACGTGCACAGACAGCTCAGGTTCTACCTTGACAGGACTAAACCTTTCAGAAAATCTGACCAGCTGCTAGTCAGCTTTGCTACAGGGACAGCGGGCAAGGCCATTTCAAAGCAAACCATTTCCAAATGGATAGCACACTGCATCCATTTCTGCTACAAACACCATGAAAAACCTATCCCACAGGGGATCAGAACTCATTCCACTAGGGCTACCTCAACCTCTGCAGCATTTCTCAGGGGAGTCCTTACCAGGGACATCCTGGAAGCTGCAACCTGGAGTTCTGTACACACCTTCACCGAACATTACCACTTACCTATCTTGTCTAAATCCAGAGCTGGATTTGCCACAGCAGTCTTACAAGGCCTGCTAGCCAGCCCTAATACTTCTTGACTGCCTCCACCCTTCCTCAGCTTTGGAAATCAACCCAAGTGTGATGACTGCAACAGTGAAACACGAAGAACATAGTACAGTTGTGTACACTTACCATAAATGTAGATGTTTGAGTGTATTCACTGTTGCAGTCCTGGTTTCCCTCCCTCCAGCCCCCTTCTCTCTCCTCTCTATGTATATTACTCACCTCTTACAGGGGTATTGGTATTGGTATTTACTTTTTTTACTGGTGGTGATTTTCCCACCATAGCTGAGCTCCCTATTGGGAGGCTGCTGACATTTGGGGCAAGAAAAACTGATGTAATGGCATCAGCTGCCTGATGACCTGACGTCAGTCCTGGAGCAACAGCAACCAATGCAGAAATACTAAGTCTCTGGTATTCGGGCCGACTGAGGGCTACCTGCAGGCAAATAACCCAAGTGTGATGACTGCAGCAGTGAATACACTCAAACATCTACATTTATAAGTATTGGTATTGGTATTTACTTTTTACTGGTGGTGATTTTCCCACCATAGCTGAGCACCCTATTTGGGAGGCTGCTGACATTTGGGGCAAGAAAAACTGATGTAATGGCATCAGCTGCCTGATGACCTGACGTCAGTCCTGGAGCAACAGCAACCAACGCAGAAATACTAAGTCTCTGGTATTCGGGCCAACTGCGGGCTACCTGCAGGCAAATAACCCAAGTGTGATGACTGCAACAGTGAATACACTCAAACATCTACATTTATAAGTGTACACAGCTGTACTTTCTGGCAGGTACTGTCACAATCATACCGTATAACAGTAGGACTTCTTAAAGTCTGGTAAGGACTTTGGTTACAATTTTGGAAACGTGTACAAAGAAAACACAGAACATGATGCTGTATATTTCCAAATCAAAAAATCCCTTTAGTTGAAAAATAAGTCACAAAATATCACAAAGCAAACAAAAATCATGAACAGCAGTGACTTCACAAGACATTAAAAAGATTTTATGTTCAGATTAAGATATTAAGCTATGCCTTTGCCTTAATAAAATATATTAAGCTGTGTCCAGTTGTCACCTTTAAAATGAACTAATGTAAACTACCCAAACCAACAGAAGCTCGACACATGAAAAGGCAAAGGATAAGAACAGACATTACTAGAGCAAATGGAGCACTGTAGAGATATGACCCTTTAGTGGTAAAATGTGTACCCAAGATGTTGCAAACACTATATTAAAGAGTATGATTAGAAAATGGTTATAAATGTTGGCAAGAAGTCCAGGAAGTCTTGAACATTGTGAGACATTCACTAAAAAAAAAAAAAAAAGTTATAAAAATAAATTTAACTGTGTTAGAGCACCACTCCATGTAGAACCATTTCAGCTCAGTCTGGGAGTACTTTGTGGTTATGTGACTTGCTCAGAGGCACACAGTAAGCAAATAGAGACTGTGCAAATCAGATCCAGGACTGATGCAGGGTACATGTATATCAGTCGTAGTCTTAAACCTCTGTACCAAACAGCTACGTATGTAAACTCGAAACCTAGTCCAAAATCATACAATGTATGTAAACACAAAACTTAGTCCAAAATCATACAAAGCTGTGGAATACAATTAATAATGTAAAACACAGTACAACACGGGTTAAAATGTCTGAAAAACAGTAGCCTGGCGGAAAGGAGTATGATGTTTTGCACTTTCATGAACCGTTTTGCACTTTCACGAACCATACATTAATTAATACAGTATAATGGAAACATTCAAGAACCATGCATTTTGTATCTGAATATCAATGCAGTAGTCATAAAAGCCAACAGTATTTAAAAAATGCTGTCTTAGAAATTCCACAGAAAACACAAGGATATTGGAGTACTGCAACTTTTTCAGGCTATCCCTTCCCCCTGTGCATTGTTGGGGTCACATTCTAGGCAGTTGTGTTTTTTTTCTGCCACCCCCTCCCAGTGGGACACATTCTAGACAGTTTTTTTTTCTTGGTTGGTTCTTTTGCACCCTGACTGCCTGCTGAACACTGTTGCAAAGCTGAGATTACAGTATCTTCTGCTTGCTTGTGCATGAGCCTCACACAGGCTACAACACAAGGAACTGCTTAGCATCCTATTCATGCAACTGACTTAGTGCATTGTCGTAGTTTCTGCTTCGCAGCCATGAGCACAGGGTGTCAGATAGCCCTCCACTGATCTACACTGGGTGAGCTGAAGTCCGCTTCTCACTCCCACCCTCCTCAATGGGTTATACCAGTGCCTGGATCACCATTCAGTCATGGATCATATGGTTGATGTACTTGTTTTTGACTTTATTGCATTACAGAGCTGTTTGGGTCTGGGGGTTCAAGCCTGATCTCTAGTTACCGTTTGTGTTTATTGGTAGGTTATTAGTATTTGAGGATGGTAGTTTGTAAAAGCAACATTTATTTTCTTTTTATTTGAAGATTTTTTTTATCTTATTTCTCAGTGATCTGTAATTTTTGAATGAATTTATATATTTTTCCAGTTTTTCCAGACTTTGTTGTCCTTATCAGTTTGGTTTCTGTGGTTAGCCAAGATTGTTTAATTTTTTTTTCTTTTAATATATGGATGGCACTGAGTTCAAAATATCAAGGAGTATTGTGTAAAAGACTCATTGACAGATAAGTATTTTAGGGGGGTTCAGGTACATTGTTGGGAGTAAATAGTTAAAAGTGGAAACTTTGGAGGATTTTTTTGATTTACTCTATTTGAACTTTGTTGTTCTTTGTACTTTAGCTTGTCATAACAGGAGGCTAGTGCTTGTTCATTATGTCTGAATGTGCACCTACAGTGTTTGGTGGTTGTGGTTAATATTTAACCTAGTATGTTTTGTCTGCTATAGACTTTGTCTATTCTGGTACATTCAAAAATTAGTGGAGTCAACCGGAAGAGATTAAGCAAGCAATAGTTCCTGACAGGGTGTGTGTTATTGTGTAAATAATGCCTACCCAGAGTTGTTCTGAGACTCAACCCCATTTGTTTTAATTAATTTTGCACTCTCTCGTTGTGTCTTTCTGCTTTTCCCGGTTAGGGGTCGCCACAGCGGAACTCTGGTCCGCTAATGATTAGCAGTAGATTTTTACGTGCCGTGTTGCCGGCCCTGACACACAACCTTCAACGAAGGTATGCCCATTCACGCATGTCTCCACACAGAAGACGCTCTAGCTGAGAATCGAACAGGACAATGTCTTACTGTGAGGCGACAACGCTACCGCAGCACCACCACTGCAACATCAGAAATGCTGCTTAGCAAATGTAAAATAATGTTTTAATCAATCTCATTCTCACTTTCATGTGCGCATACACTCACATGCTCAGACATACACATGCAGTTCTCTTTTGTTTTATTTTTTGTTTGTTTTACTATTACACTCACTAAACAGCAAAATCAGTGCTTAGCAAGTGTAAAGTAATGGTGTCCATCAGCTCCATTACAGTTTGAGATCCATGGCAGTTTAATATGCTTGTTTTTTTTTAACATGCATTACGTTTACATTAACACCCTGCTGGAGAGCATTCGTTCTTCAGAGTGGTGATATACAGGTCGCCATTCTCTAATAGATGGTACATGTTTCCACTGGAGAGCATTTGTTCTTCAGAGTGGTGATATACAGGTCGCCATTCTCTAATAGATGGTACATGTTTCCATTGTTCTTGTTGCTGAGAGGAAAGTTTGCTCCAGTCAGTAAAGAAGTCAAACAAACATCAGAGAACCAAACCAGGAAGTAAATGCACACACAGCCAGGAAATGGAACAGCTTGTTGTAAGTTCACCAAGGCAGATTCAGTAAATCCAGGTAGGCACCAAACGAATTCAAATAATTCCTTTATTCAGAATAAAGGAATTATTTGAATTCGTTTGGTGCCTACCTGGATTTACTGAATCTGCCTTGGTGAACTTACAACAAGCTGTTCCATTTCCTGGCTGTGTGTGCATTTACTTCTTGCTCCAGTCAGTCTTAACATCTGCTGTAGTGTATTTTGTTTGATGTTTGAGGTTATCAGGGTTAGCATGTCTTCTAATGTGTCTGCATTTTATAATGATATTTGGAGGGATGTAGATGGTTGCAAAATGTAATGTGTGGTATTTACTGTGTTCAAGGGCCACTGGAAATAGTTCTGGTAAGTAGTACATTTTTGAAGATTTGATGTTCTGCATCTGGCTCTCTTTTTTAAGATGTTTGGGGATGTCTGTCATTGTTTACTGACTGTAATAATCAGAAACTGAAAAATTGTCTTTAAAACCAGAAGTAGTATGGGAGGGGGGTAAAGAGTGGTAGTGCCTTGCAGTATATTTATTTATTAGCATTCATTTCCTCAAAATAAGACTTCTGAAGCTGTGTTCATACATAAGTCTGTTAAGTGCTTCTGTGTGAATCTGTATGTCTTTTTGTATGCCGTTATTAAGTACTTGACATGTCTTATAATTTTTAAGTAAAATACTTCTTCCAGCAAAATTTTTTTTGGATTCTCTAAACCCAGTATTGCCCTCCAGGGTGTGTTACTGTGGAAATAACATCCTTCTAGGGCTGTGTTATTTCCAAAGTAGCACACACCCTGGTGGACATTATTGGTTGCATTGTGTTTTGGGTTTGTTTCATACTGTTTCATACTGTAGCCATTTATTGGTTTTGAGTAAAAGACAGTGATATACTTTGACAGAATAATCAGAGACAGATTTTTGAATCTGTATGGTATGTTTGGGTGAACTTGGATTTCAAGAGAGTTGCAAAAGTTTGTAAAATTTTAGGAGCAGTGTAGTAGATTAGATAGGAGAAAGGTAGAGACTGTATAAGCGAAAATGTCGCATTATAAAGGGGGCAAACTTCATACAGTATTCCTGGTTTGTGGTTGAGTTGCTGTTGTAAGGTGCTGTTAGTATGTTGCTCAGATTTTAACAGAGGAGCAAAGGTAACTCCCAAATAATTTAAATAGAGAGATATTTTAGAGGAATTCTGTTAGCATCATAAAATGTGAATTTAGGTGTCCTCTGTCGTAAATAATTTGGTACAACAGCATGTGTTTTGTTTTTTTATTTAGTTTATGTGAATATGAAATCCATTTGCCAGTGCTGATGAAGGATTTTTTAGGTTGCTATTAAGAATGGCTAAGGTCTTTGAGGTACAGAACAGTAAACTGCCATCAGCCAACTTTGATATTGGATGACACACTACAGACATGCTATTTACAGGTATTGTAAATAAGAATGTTCTTTGCACAGGGTCTTAAGGCACCCTGAAGGTTATGTATTTTGAAAGTAATAGGTGAAGAGACTACCTTATAATTGTGAGCAGATGAATAAGTAGCTTTTAAACCATTGGAGACTGCTCATGTAGAGAGAAACCTGCATCACCAACTCTTTCTAAAAGAATATAATGGTGTACCATGTCAAAAAAGGTTGCACCAATATATTCATTAACAGATCAGGTTTTATGAAACCCATAAAACTTGTTTTTGTGCCATATTCTAAAGAACTCTGTGTACAATGTTCTGGGTGGTGAGGTATGTCAACAGCTGTTGAATTATGCAGTTTCCAAGTATTTTAAGAACATCTCTGTTTCATGCTGTAGAAGGATAAAGCCTTGCCAATGACCCAGATGATCCAGGTTTAAGAAACCACTCTGGTAGTGGAGAAGCCAGATAAGGGAGGATAGGAGTGAGTGGCCTGTGCTGGCTTGCCCAGTCTGAGGAGGAGATGTCCTGGCCTCTGATTCACCACTAGCAAGCAGAAGCTTGCAAGCTACATGACAGCCTAAAACTGGGGATGTGGGCTTGGTTTCATGAAGTCATTGACTCTAGCCCTCATTAGCATGTGCATGGAAAGACACAAACATTGCTGTCCTGTGCAGAGAGCATTTTATCCATCTAGTCACACTAAGTGCAGATGTGTTCTGATATGTTCTGAGACCTGAGACAGTGGAATTGATCAGGAGGAGACATGAGATGTGAAAGGATTCCCACATCCTTCACCCAGGAAAGGTGTGCTGGCTGTTGGCTGCACACCTACATCTCCAGCATCCCAGAGTATTATAGCCTGGTAGCTTGTCAGTGCACCAGTAGGGTAGAGTGCATCTCCCTGCATCTTCACACAAGATCATAATTAACAAGCAGATAAAGGCTGCTTATAAGATTAACAGTATTCTTTTACCAAAACCCATTCTGTCGCCGGGGAGAAATACACGTGTCCTTCTGGTAGAACTCTGCCCAGTTACGCTCATCTTATCTTTTGCAGGCAGCACAAAGCAGTACCTTGTAACACTTAATGCTCCTATTTTTCCCCGCATTATTTTCTTTCCCTTGATAGAGTAGGCTGACTTCCTTTCTTTCTTCACCCTTGTCTTCACTTGTACTGTCATCTTTAATTTTTTAAAGCACAGCTAGGGTTACCACCTGTCCCTCTTTGGGCAGTTGTGTACTGCACTAAAATTCACTTTGGTTGAGTTGGGTGTATCAGAAATGGATTATGTTAGTCAGCAGTTTTATGTAAATGTATTTTCTTGTAAGTAAATGTTGTTTAATATATGAAACTTCACATAATGTATGAGGTCATTGCATTTTTGGTGGGGGTGTAGCTGAAAAGGATCCAAATTTGATCGGTTTACTCAGCTAATTACCCAGTGAATAAATGAAAAGGGCTGTTGTTCTGTCATTTAGTTGTTCAAGCAAACTGCTGGCTTTCCAAAGTAGCCCAGTTGTGTTGACAAAATAAGGGCAAAAGGCTGAGAGAAGGCCGATTTGGGTATGCTTGCCTCTGATCTCCTGCATGTTAAAATGATTTTTGTACTCCTCCCTGACATTCATCAGCAACTTGCAATAGACCAAGCAAAAGCATGGTACTGGTAGGGCAGCATACTGCAGATTGCAGTGCAGACGACAGCTACAAAGGAGGGAATGAGTAACTGAGGACAGCTACAAAGGAGGGAAACGAGTAACTGAGGACAGCTACAAAGGAGGGAACGAGTAACTGAGGACAGCTACAAAGGAGGGAACGAGTAACTGAGGACAGCTACAAGGGAGGGAAACGAGTAACTGAGGACAGCTACAAAGGAGGGAAATGAGTAACTGAGGACAGCTACAAAGGAGGGAATGAGTAACTGAGGACAGCTACAAAGGAGGGAAACGAGTAACTGAGGACAGCTACAAAGGAGGGAAACGAGTAACTGAGGACAGCTACAAAGGAGGGAAACGAGTAACTGAGGACAGCTACAAAGGAGGGAAATGAGTAACTGAGGACAGCTACAAAGGAGGGAAATGAGTAACTGAGGACAGCTACAAAGGAGGGAAACGAGTAACTGAGGACAGCTACAAAGGAGGGAATGAGTAACTGAGGACAGCTACAAAGGAGGGAAACGAGTAACTGAGGACAGCTACAAAGGAGGGAATGAGTAACTGAGGACAGCTACAAAGGAGGGAATGAGTAACTGAGGACAGCTACAAAGGAGGGAATGAGTAACTGAGGACAGCTACAAAGGAGGGAATGAGTAACTGAGGACAGCTACAAAGGAGGGAAATGAGTAACTGAGGACAGCTACAAAGGAGGGAAACGAGTAACTGAGGACAGCTACAAAGGAGGGAAACGAGTAACTGAGGACAGCTACAAAGGAGGGAAATGAGTAACTGAGGACAGCTACAAAGGAGGGAAACGAGTAACTGAGGACAGCTACAAAGGAAGGAATGAGTAACTGAGGACAGCTACAAAGGAAGGAATGAGTAACTGAGGACAGCTACAAAGGAGGGGAATGAGTAACTGAGGACAGCTACAAAGGAGGGAAATGAGTAACTGAGGACAGCTACAAAGGAGGGAAATGAGTAACTGAGGACAGCTACAAAGGAGGGAAATGAGTAACTGAGGACAGCTACAAAGGAGGGAAACGAGTAACTGAGGACAGCTACAAAGGAGGGAAATGAGTAACTGAGCAGTCAAACCATAAATCCCAGAAGAATAAGCAAACAGTAATACCCGCTAGGATGTATGTGTTTGTTATTGTAGAAGAAATGCCCACCCAGGGGTGTTGTGAGGCCCAACTCTGCAGGACGAGGCCCTCTAGACCCCTTGAAGTACATTATTTCCACAGTATCATATATTGTAGAAGACATTATTGCACTTAGAAAATGGTCTGTCTGTTAAGTTGCTTTGTATTTTTATATGTATATTTTTGATGTAAAATAGCTCCTCCGCCTAATGTTTCAAACTTTAGGTACTTTATGTAATTGTTGGATGAAGTATTTTACATCCAAAATATAAATTATGTAAGTATTTAATGTTTATGTGTGTGTGTGTGTGTGTGTGTGTGTGTGTGTGTGTGTGTGTGTGTGTGTGTGTGTGTGTATGTATGTGTAAATATATATATAGAGGTTCACTTCAGATGATCGAGTTTCTGAAATCTCGAAACTCATATGGTGGAGACCATATGATCGAGTTTTCAGAAACTCAAATATCTGAAGGGGGGGTTAAATAAGTGTTGTGAATATGTTAAGTGAGGGATTCTGCAGGGGGGCAAGACCTCTGCACCCCTGCTACTTAAAATATACTAACTCTGAGATTGCGCTACAGCGAGGAACAGGGAAATCTCCCGTTCTGTAGAAGCACTGAACAGATTATTTCCCTTTTACCCACTGTAGCGCAATCTCAGAGTTAGTATATTTAAGTAAGGGGGTGTGGAGGGTGCAGGGGGGCTTGCCCCCCTGAAAATGTGTTTTGTTTTGTTTTTTGTTTTTTTTTTTAGTTCACTTCTGATGTTCGAGTTTCTGAAAACTTGAACATATGGTCTCAATCATATGAGTTTTGAGATTTCGGAAACTCTGTCGTCTGAAGTGAATCCATATATATATATATATATGTGTGTGTGTGTGTGTGTGTGTGTGTGTCTATATACATATATATATATATATATATATATATATATATATATATATATATAAAATGTGTAGACACACACTCATGCCAAGCAGTTGCAGCCCGTTTGCTGAGCAAAAACATCTCTGATGTCTCAGTGTGAACAAATGAATGAAGAAAAAAAAATCATAGAATGAAAGGCATTGCAAATGTCTCTTAATTATTCCTGATCTTTGCTGTATAGTTTTGCCATATCCCTCATAAAATATTTCATTTGATGGTAAATCAATGAGGATTAAGGTCTATCAGTAATGCAAGTGTTGAAGAGTTTCATACTTTTTATTGTTTAGGACATGCATGCTGATAAATTGCTTGTTGCAATTGAAAGATGTTGGTGTGTGCAGTCTTTCTCTCTCTGTCACTCTCACACTTTCTGCCTGTCCCCCTCTCTTGCTCAAACTCATGTATGATTTTATTTTTTCCTTTATTTTTAAGTTTTACACTCACTAAACAGAAGGGGGCGGCCGTGGTGGTGCAGCAGTTAGCGTTGTCACCTCACAGCAAGAGGTTCTCTGGTTCGATCCTCTGCTGGGGTGCCTTCTGTGCGGAGTTTGCATGTCCTCCCTGTGGTCAAGTGGGTTTCCTCCCACATCCCAAAGACATGCTGTAGTTAGATTGGACACATTAAATTGGCCGTAGGTGTGTGTGTGTGTGTGTGTGTGTGTGTGTGTGTGTGTGTGTGTGTGTGTGTGTGTGTGTGTGTGTGTGTGTGTGTGTGTGTGCGCGTCTTCTGTGGAAGGTTGGGCGCCAGGCTGACAACTCGACGCCGTAAAACTGTACTGCCAATCATGAGCAGACAGGTGATCCGCTGTGGCAACCCCTAACCAGGAAAAGCCGAAAGAAGAAGAAGACACTCACTAAACAGAAGAGTTGTGTTTAAAGAGTATGAAACAGTGGCAGCTGTTTGCTTTTTTTTTTTTTTCTCTCTCCACTTCATTTCAGGCCATTGTGTTGCTGTGAAGTTTTGGACTTGTTTTTTTCCAGGTTTTACCTGTACATTAACACCCTGCTTGAGAATGTTCATTCTGCAGTCAGGGTGAAGATGTACAGTTTGCCATTTCTCTAAACTGACTTTAAAACAGGATCAGAGAACCAAAAAAAAAATGAAAAAGAGGGTGATGCTGCAGTAAAAATTCCCTTGCTGTGATTATGTACTTTTTTGCTTTTCTGGATGAACTTCACCTGACTGTCTGGTGCTTAGCTTTGCATCTTATGACCTCCCCTTAATAATTTTTACTATTGCAAATCCCCCCCCCTATCTGAGGCCATCATTGGAAGCTAAGGAAGAGGAGAAGATACAGCAAAGCAGAAGCTAGCAGTGTCACGTATGCTGAATCTGCACCAGGGCTTTTTACCTAGATGTACTCCTTCCCCAGCATGCTGACATACTTTTAAGAGACTGAGCAGACAGTAAAATGTGACCCACAAGGATATGCCTTAACAGGGGCACTAGGGCAGCCACACCTGCTTAGCCTACCCACATGTCCCAGACCAATCATACCTCAAGAAGTCTCCCCTCCTTCTCCCAGGACTAGTATGTCCATCCTTCCCTGTCAGCTCAGTTACGTTCCCAAGCTGTTACTTGAACTCTGATCTCCTGCGTAGTAGTCAGGGCTTCATCCTGTAATCATGTACTTCTTACATTCGCATACATTTTTTGGCAGTGGTTGTTTTGTACAGAGATCAAACCACCTGCAGCTGCTTTTAGCAGCATGCGGACAGTTTCTGTTCAGCACTGAGAAACACTGGAAGTAATGTCTGCCCCTGGGTTAGGGTGATGTAATTGGTGGTGTTTGTCAACCCAAATCTGAAATGTTCTCTTCTGACTACTGAATTTTTTTTGATAGTTTGGGTAGAGTGTACATATAGATCATTGTACAGTATGTCAGCTTCCTTTACATGTGTCACATAAAATGTGTACTTGCAGAACATACCACATAGCCCACTCAGGACACATGGAAGGTATCATGTGGATTGCTTGACATTTTCTGTGCTGAAATCTTAGTTGCCTGAACACACCTCACACCTCCCTCATTCAGGGTACCATAACCCAGGGGTTGTTATGTTTTTGACTCAGAGTAAGGGGAAGATGCATCCATGTGAGAGGTAGAGTACTCTCATTCTCAGTCAAAAAACTTTTTTGAATATTTTGTTGACGTGCTATCTTCTGTCAGACAGCATTGGTGCTGGAAAAATGAGTGTCAAATCAAGTCCATATGTGAGCTATGTGCACCATGCCTCTGTTTCTCTCTCTCTCTCTCAAATGCATTTAATCAGTAAAAAAAGCTTTATATGTTAATAAGCTTGCAAGCTAGCATGTATTTTACAATGGTCACCAACTACCTGTTACAAAATTATATATAACAACTAGCTACTACAGTTTCTGAAATCATGTAACCTGTAAGATGCACAATTACTTGATAAGACACATTGTGTTCCAGGTTATGTAGTTGGATCATTTCACTTTATGGTTTAGGAAATCAGGATTAATGTTATTTTCTATGCTGTAGCAAGCAATTTGAAGAAAAACATATTTTTACATAAATGCATTTTGCACCAAGACCTGAATGATGCTGACACAACAGAGTATTTTTAACAAGACTGTCAATTTGATTTTAAAAGTATCAGACATCTGGATTTGTTTCTCATCCACCCTCAGGCATTGTTAAATTCTGTGGTACATTAATGTCTTTTCCATGATAAGCATCTGTCAAGTGTTCCTGTCCACGTGAGCAGCTTCCACTGATCACAGTACAGTCTTTTACCTAAGCTCCTTTACCTTCTCATTATTTCTCTTGCTCTTTCCCAGTGTTCTCATTTTCTCCCACCTCCTCGAAATGTAGATGATTTGGCATTCTCCAAATTGCCCATAGGTGGGCATGTGCATGTGTGTGCACGCATGGAGACATTTTCTATAAGGGAAAGGTGCCACGTGTGCCTGCTGCCAGGAAGGGTAGGCTGCAGCATTCCCAGGTTTCAGCCATAAAAACACAAAACTGGCTGCAGACGTATTTATGTATGTAATGTCAGTGTGTGTGTGTGTGTGTGTGTGTGTGTGTGTGTATATATATATATATATATATATATATATATATATAAAACACACACACACACACACACACAAAACATATGCTCCCCTACACTCCTTGCTAATTATATGTACCATCTTGAAAATTGTGCTGCAGTGGGGAAAGGGAATATTCCGCACTCTCCTCTGTACTGCAGTCCTGCACACACAATAAAGCTGGTACATTCGATTAGCTGATTTTTGATCATCTGTACTAGCTTTTTTCAATTTGACAATTGAAACATTTAACCAGTTGTCGGTAACCTGTGTATGATAAATATTGTATAACACGCATATAAAAGCATATATGCTCACACAGATACACAAGACACATGAACACACATTTTCCTGTGGAAAGAATGAATTATGCCTAACTTCACACAACAGAAAAATTGAGTTTTGGTGGCACATGGTAATGGTTTACTTAATAGAACACTGAAATGTAGGCTGTTGATTAATATGTGGGCGGTAGAATAGTTAACAGGGTAAAGCCTGCATGTCTTAGAGAGACCATTCTTATAAAAACAGAAACTGAGCCCAAAGGAGTCATTGTAATTAATGTAAAATTCATGAGTCCAGGTGATACAGTCGCTAAATGCAGTTTAAATTTATGGGAAAACAGTTCTGTTAAAGTAATTGGGCAGCTAGGGAATTTATGCAATTTGTTCAGATTAATCAGTAGTGAAGCAAAGAATACAAGAACTGTTTAGACAAAACATAATTTAAAATTCATTCTTCTAATCATAGTATTATGTTTTAAAAACTACTTGACTGAAATCCATCTAAAGCAGAAGCGCTAGATAGCCTTCCTACTCAGTTGCTGTTTCATTGTTATTGCCCATCCCTTATGATCTCTCTTAAATGCCTTTTTAGTAAGTGAAGCCATTTATCACCATTACTGCTTTTCTACCCCAAATGGAAATGGGAATGCTAACATCTTTAGTAGACTTAGAATGGAAACCTGTAAACTTGCTGGTATAAGGTTGCTTTCTGCTCTGAAGTGCTTCAGAGCACAAGCGTTCCAGAAAACATTCAGGAACATGTCCGCCATTGTGCCTTGGTGGTTACATGTGTATTGTGGAATTCCAGTCCAGGCACAGCACCTTGTTGGCACAAGTGTCAGTTTTGACAACTGTACAAGGTACCCAAGGAAAGAGAAGGATTATTCTTCTGAAGTGGTTGTTAAAGCCATTAATTTATCTGAGCATTTTATACAAAAAAACAGAATGGTTTTATGAGCAAACTTGATAACCCAGGAATTTGTAATTGCAGTGAGCAACTTTGAAAAAAAAAAAAAAAACAGTCTGCATATGGCAGTACTCATGCATTTAGTTCCATATTTTAGTCAGGATTCAGTAATACCTACACTACGTGTACACTGTTCTCAGTGAACAGACAACACAGACATAACTCATACCTTCTTCCTCCTAATTTTAGTTTTCCTACTGATATTCTTGCAGATTTAAATATTGACAGGGATTTATAAAGGTTACTAGAAAGTGTAGACTACATGTACACTTGGTGTAATCTTTCTTAGTGACTAGAAAACACAAAAAAATGTGATAAGAATGTTCTTGAATACATATTGTGTACACTTAATGTACACTTTGTGTAGGCTTTATTGAATCTGTCCCTTTATTTATTACACTGAGGTCATTCTGTTTGTATTTATGTTTAATAAGCAGGGGTTGTTCAAGAACAGATCAGAAATGTCAGTCAAATTATGATCACAGGGTCTTTTTGCTGAAGTCAGTGAGATTTACTTAATGTTGATTTGTAGCAGTCATAGTTCATTGTGGAGCTGGTTCTAAATGCCTGTAGCGTCTATATTTTGGTGTACACTCTTTATAATAGGTAAAATGTATTCTGTATATGCTGATCGTTGTCACTTTTGAGGACTCTTCTTTAGGAAGTATTTGACATTGCACATGTGTAGGTTTGTGGACGATTGCATGTTGAGAATACAGGAATGTGCAACTTCTTGAGCTGGATAGGCTGCTAAGCAGTGCTGTACTGCCCTTAAGCGTTACTGTATGGCATGCTGGTTAAACTGCTGAGTCATGAATGGTGTCTGTGGTCATGTAGTGTGATTGCCATATTTATAAACACAAGATAGGGTGGAAAAAAGATAAGGCAAGGCAAAAAAAATGCCATGTGTGGTGGCTTGAATTATGCTCCAAAAGGCTCAAAGCAATGTGTCTTTGGGTAGGGCAGAAAGAGTAAAAAAAAAAAAAAATGCTTACAAAAAAAAAAAAAAGCTGAGCTAGTCTGCTGGTTGGTCCAGGCAGCATGCTAGACTATGGTGCTAGTGAGTCGGTCCAAGTGGTGGTTTGTCTTTGAGATATAGAAATGGTTAGATCCACTGCAGGGCTAACTACACATGGAGAGGCTTAGGTTTTTACAGCCTGTGTAGACAAAAAGAAAGCATCTAATTACAAGCATTGTGGACTTATTGGTTTGTGGTACATTCAAAACTAAGGCACCATTGCCATGAATGGCCAAGTAGTAAAAACAGTTAGGACAGTAAAGATATAAACCTTGTCATACTGTTGATGACTGATAAAGCCCCTCTCACACCAGGCAGAAGGACTCCTTTTGATGTATTCTGAGATGATTCAAGACAAAAGAGCAAGAAGATTGGCAGAGGTGGGAGGTTGTTGGGGGTGGAGTAACAGATCATGTCATACATAGAGAGGAATGTTGGAAAACCACTTAAGGTGCCTTACTTAGTAACCAGAGCACACAAGCAATGGTGTGAGTTGTCAATAAAGTTGTTTATGAAGATATTGGGATGCACAGAAGATAGTACAGGTACAAAAAACAGTTATACAGCCAGACTTTGTCACCATTTCCTGAATTATCGTGTCTTGTTCTGAAAGCCCATCTCCTAGATGATAGACAGGAATAGAAGCTGTCCAGAGGAGAAAATAAATCATTTAAAATAATGTCAAGTTTGCACTACTAACTGTGCAAAAACAGCAGAAGCATGTAAAAGTTTAGTGTTCATACCTTGGAGAGGAGGAGGGAAAATGAACATGCTTGAAATATTTAAGCACCACTGGGAAATAAAATTCAGAAGGGTAATGTATTTGTGCAGAAACTTAGAGAACAGTTTAATGGTAGAGCTAAGGGGCAACTCAAAGCTGTGTCTTTTGCAACAGAGGGTGTTAAGTTAGTAAAACAACTGCCCATTAGAAAATGCATTGTGTTTACAAAGTCTAGCAGCTTGGGCATTCAGGGATGCATGGAAATGTTGTAAGGCATGTATGCATGTAGAGAGGAAAGCTGATTACTAACTAGGATCATCTGATTATTAAGTGTAACAGGACAGACCGACAGAACCAAGCACTTATCTGTTGCAACAGTCAAGGATAAATTTTAAAAGGGGAAAAAGGTGTACTAAAAGTTTTGTTTGTTTGTAAGTCTAATAGGCCTTGTTAGTCGTGGTGTAGAAATTAATTTTTAAGGTGGTGATGATGTTCATCGTGTTACCCTGCTGCAGTCATCACACTTGGGTTATCCTGCCTTCAGGCGGTCCCGCAGTCGGCCCGAATTCCAAAGTCTTGGTCCGGCGTCAGTTGCTGTCGCTTCTTCTCTGACGTCAGTGCGCCAGGGGTATATCAGAGGCATCCGACACCATTTGCTTCAGTCTTTCTTGCCGCGCGGTGCCCGAAGCAGAAGCAGTTCGCAAGTGCCGGTCGGCCGACACCTGAGATTTTCGAATCGAGTTTCAGTCCGAAGTCTGCAAAGCTAAGTACCCCTTTGGGGAACCTTTTCTTGCCTCATTCCGATGTCAGAAAAAGTTAACAATTGCATTTCTTGTGGGAAGCAAATACCTCATAAGGACTTTCATTCTTTTTGTATACCTTGCCTAGGCCCAGACCACTACATCACTGGTTGTCGGTTTTGTGCTAGGTTCAATAAGCGAACTATTAAGCGACACTTTAATTTCGCACGACACTACTTCGGTAGGAAATTTAATTACACTATGCCGTCGGAGCAACCGACTACCGGCGTGCATAAAAAACGCAAAGATAAAGTAAGGCAGCCTAGATCCAAGCCAGACGCCGAGCCCTCGGCTGGGCCGGTCGCCAGTTCTCCGGTTTTCAGTGAGGCGCCTACGCAGCCCCTGGCTACCGCTGAATTGGATCCCCAGACTGCTTCGGATTCCCCAGCAGAGAGTTCTAGGCCGATGCAGCCATTTTTTTTACGCCCTACCAACGACATTGCAGTAGGAGAAGCCGGTGCTATAGAAACACCTTCGGTTTCTGAAGGTGTCTTCAGACTGACTACTCTCACCATAAAATCTTATGCTAAGCTTAAGACTCCTCTAAAACCAAAAAAGACTACTCTTCAGTCTCCAGGCCAAGGCCCTATGCCTTAGAAACAGATGCTTAAAATGGCTGAAGATTTAATTTCTTTGATCAGGGGTTCCCAACCCCCCCCCCCCCGACAAAAGGCCTAGACTAGAGGAGGATTATGCCTCCTCTGATTAAGTGTCTGTTTCCTCAGGCTCCTCTGAGGAACAGGATTACTCCTTTCCCCCTTATGAAGATTCTGATGCTGAAGACTCCATTCCCTCAGCTTCTCCCCCTGAAGATTTTTCCTTTGGGGAAACCTTACATACCATGAGGGAACACTTCCACTGGGAAGGTCAGGACTACTCTGACTCAAAGAAAAGCTCCGAGAGTTTCTTTTACTTGGCATGCTTGGTTAAAGGAACAATCTCTGCCTGATCATGTTAAAGCAAAGTTACTAGATGCACCCTTACAGCAGGATGTCTTATTTGGGGTTAAAGCAGAGGAGGTTTTAAAGAAAATGGAGGATAAGGCAAAATCTATGCAGACGGTCAAAGATTTCTTAAAAGTACAGCCCCCACGCTTCAGCAGAAATTGGCCAACAAAAAATTGGTCCTTTCTAGCTTCTGACAGACCACAGAGGGGTAAATACAGGTGCCCAAGGGACAGAGGACAAGCGCAAATCCCTTACAAACCTCGCCAATGGGGCACTGCAACACAGAAGGGAGGAGAAGACAGGCCACAAACTACTAGAAGGCAAACACAATGACTTATACCTCAAACTGCCAAGCAAAACTTTCTTGGCAGCTCCCTTGGGAGGAAAATTAGCACTTTTTGCAGACAACTGGCGCATTGTCACAAAGGACAAATGGGTCCTAGACATTATCTCACAAGGATACAGATTCCATTTCCACACCTTGCCAAGGATAAAAGGAATGCCAAACTTGCCACAAAATCAATGGGCAGAGGCACAAAAACAAATTACAGCTCTCATGGACATGAGAGCCATTCAACTGGTACCTACACAGGAGCAAGGCCAAGGATTTTACTCAAGGCTCTTTCTAGTCCCCAGAAAGGACAATGCTTGGAGACCCATTCTGGACCTTTCAATTTTAAACACCTTCTTGCAAGTGCCCAAATTCAAGATGCTAACACTACAGCAGCTTATTCCCATGTTGGGCAGGAAAGCTTGGCTAGTAACGTTGGACCTCAAGGAGGCATACCTGCATGTCCCTATCAGACAAAATTGCAGAAGATACCTCCGTTTCATTGCAGGTTCAACCCATTACCAATTCTCTGCACTGCCCTTTGGCTTATCTACTGCGCCCAGGGTCTTCACAAAATGCCTGGCACCAGTAATTGCATACTGCAGACAAAGAGGAATTCAAATATACCCATACCTGGACGACTGCCTCATCCAAGCAGAAAGCAAGGACATTCTCTTACAACACCTGGCTTTTGTAAAACATCTTCTAAGTTGCCTAGGGTCACAGTAAACGAAAAGAAATCAAAACTAGTGCCCTCACAATATATGACATTCCTGGGTGCCAGCTTGAATACAACGGCCCAGATGGCTTATCTGACGCCAGACAAACAACTACAATTAACTCAATACTTCAGAGCAATGGCAACAAAGATCCAACTCCCTGCAAGAAAAATTCTGCAGGCCTTGGGCTTCATGGCATCCTCCATACTACTAATACCATTTGCAAAACTGCATATGAGGAAATTACAATGGTACCTAAAAAGCGTATGGACTCAACACAGCCACAGCTTGGAAACAATGATACCTCTCATTCCCTGCCTTCAACAGGAGTTTCTATGGTGATCACAGGTATGTCACCTCAACAAGGGTCAGCCTTTCACCTTACCCCCAGCCAGGCAAACTATGACAACAGATGCATCGGACTATGCCTGGGGGGCACACATGGCAGGACGGTGCATTCAAGGCATATGGACTGCAGATCAAAGGAATCTGCACATCAATCAAAAAGAAATGTTAGCTGTACAAAATGCTCTGACAGCCTTCAAGGACCTCTTACATCCAGGGCAGCTTATCATAAGGACAGACAACACCACAGTAATGTGGTACATAAACAAGCAAGGGGGTACACACTCCTACCCTCTATGCAGGCAAGCAATGACCTTGTAGAACACAGCACTGGCTTACTAAGTTCAATTACAAGCTCAATTCCTGCCAGGAAAAAAGAACACATTGGCAAATGACCTAAGCAAAAACATCATGGATTCCCACGAGTGGAAACTGGATCCACAAGTATTTGCAATGATAACTCAAAAATGGGGGCTCCCAGACATAGACCTATTTGCCAGCCCCCAAAACTATCAACTAACCAAATTTTGCAAAGGGACTTTTCATCATCAAGCTTGGAAAGTGGACGCACTCTCATTCAGTTGGAAAATGCTGACAGTATATGCCTTTCCTCCATTACCCCTTCTCACAAAGGTGCTGCTGAAAGTCAGGATGGAGGGACCCCGAGTGATACTCATTGCCCCAGACTGGCCACGCCAGCACTGGTACCCACTGTTAAGGAATATGGCCCAGGGCCCACCATGGATTCTACCACAAATTACCCATCTGCTCACACAGCAAGACAATCAGATTCTACATAGCCAACTCAAAACCTTAAACTTGGCTGCATGGCAAATCACCTAAGCAACCAGCCAGCTCCTCTCTCACAAGCTGTTAAGGATGTTATTCTGGAGGCCAGGAGGCCTAGCACCAGGAAAGCCTACTCAGACAAATGGAAAAGGTTTTGCGCCTGGAACCAAGCTAAAGGCCAAAATACCCTTCAGCCTGACATACCTCAGATTTTGCAATATTTAACTGAGATGTTACACAAAGGGCTTTCTTTTTCATCTATTAAAATCCACACTTCAGCTATTTCAGCTCAGTACAACACGGATCCTCCCTTATTTTCACATCCACTCCTAAGGCAGTTTTTCAGAGGGGCCAAAAACATTAGGCCTCCCAGGAGAGCACCAACACCTACTTGGGACCTCAACTTTGTTCTGCAAAAGCTTACGTTACCTCCTTTTGAGCCAGCTTTCTCAGCTGACTTAAAGTTTATATCATGGAAGACTGCCCTGCTACTAGCAATTACTTCGGCGAGAAGAGTTTCAGAGCTTCAGGCACTAATGGCAGTAGAGCCTTTCCTCATTTTTCATCAAGACAGAGTTTCTCTACGAACTACCCCTCCTTTATGCCTAAGGTGGTATCCAGTGTGGCTCTAAATCAAACCATCCATTTACCCACCTTCTTTCCAAATCCACAGAACAAAGGAGAAAGACTCCTACATTCCTTGAACATTCACAGACAGCTACGTTACTACTTGGATAAAACTAAGGGTTTCAGAAAATCTGACCAGCTTTTTGTATCCTATGCTACAGCATCACAAGGAAAAGCTATCTCAAAACAGACCATTTTCAAATGGATAGGACATTGCATACGTTTTTGCTACACCCACCATGGAAAACCAGTTCCTGCTAGCATAAGGCCCCACTCTACCAGGGCAGCAGCTACATCTACAGCCTACCTCAGGGGGGTGCCAACCAAGGATATTCTGGAAGCTGCAACTTGGAGTTCAGTACACACCTTCACCAAACATTACCACTTACCACTTTAAGACTAGAGCTGGCTTCGCCACTGCAGTTTTGCAGGGCCTTCTAGCCTCCTCTAACCCTGTTTGACTCCACACCCATCCTTAGCTTTGGGATCCTACCCAAGTGTGATGACTGCAGCAGGGTAACACAATGAACATAGTACAGTTTTGTACCTACCATAAATGTAGATGTTAGAGTGTATACCCTGCTGCAGTCCAGGTTACCCTCCCTCCATCCCCTCTGAACTAGCTGAACTTATCTCTACCACTCTATCCTATACTACCTCTGTGGTGTATTTGCTTGTGCCTAAGGGTTTTGTTTTATTTTTATGTAGCTTTGTGTGTATATATATATTTTTTTTTTGCCTACCTATTAAGGGCACCTGACATCTGGGGCAAGAAAAACTGAAGAAAATGGTGTTGGATGCCTCTGATATACCCCTGGCGCACTGACGTCAGAGAAGAAGTGACAGCAACTGACGCCGGACCAAGACTTTGGAATTCGGGCCGACTGCGGGACCGCCTGACGGCAGGATAACCCAAGTGTGATGATTGCAGCAGGGTATACACTCGAACATCTACATTTATGGTAGGTACAAAACTGTACTTTTTGCATGTAAGGCTGTCAAATGTCCTAACTTTAAGCAAATAAAACTAAAATGGCACAAGTTACTCACTCACTCACGGCTCGAGCTTGATCCTTTGTAACTTTCCTCTTGATGAAATTGCTGCAGCAGGGTACTTGGTCTTCTCTTTATAACCTTGTTAAACATTGCAGCCTCATTTCTATTTCTAGAATTAAAGCATCCTTTGGAGCGACAGTTCTCAGAAGTTTACTGACGTAGGTCACCCATGTTAGCAGAGGACTCTGTTCTTCAGCTTCAAAAGTCCAGACAGGACCTGAGAAATATATATTTTTTTTCAGGATATAAAATTAATTCTTTCATAAATATTTCCATCTGTGCCTTTTCATGGTTCCCCATGCCTCTGCTTTATATAAATTTTCATAGAATTTTCACACTTCACTAATACCCTTATGGAGCCTGTGGTTATTTTTGTTGTCACTTGTTTGGCAGCACTTTTTTCTGTTTTCTGTTGTGTAAGTTGGTGTGCTGATAGGTTTTGTGCTCTAGAGCTGTTAGAAAAAATACTTGCTTAACTGCAACCTTTCTAAATGTGTCATGCTATTGAAATACTCCCTTATTGTCTCCTTAGCACTCAGCAATTGCTCCTGTTCTTGTTTTGTAAGATTCCCCTTCATTCTTTGATAATCCCCTAAATAATTCCTATTACTTCTCTTCCACATTTTTCCCTCATGTTTTTAAATTCCATTTTAATTTTATCCCACTCATTAGCTGTCACATCTGAAGAAATTTGTATGTACCCTAATAAGTATTGAATCATTTTTGCTACCAATTTCTCAAATTCCTCTCTTTTTAAACAAACAAGTAGGAAAAACAACACCGTCTCCTTTTTACTTCATTAACCTGCATTTTATCGTAGTCTTTATTAGTGTATGATTGGGGTAGTTATTAGATGTGGCATAATAGTTAAGGTGTTTACCTGATAGACACAAGATGCAGGGTTTCATTCTCACATGGGGTGACTGGCTAGGCTTAAAATGGCCTGAAAGGGCAGTTAGCCAAGTGCTAACCTATGAACCTAAATACTCATGCTCCTGTGAAATACAATTTCTAGCCAGTATAACCTGGTTATTTTACCTTTGTGAATAATATGCATATTCTATCTGGGTTCCTGTTGGTAAGTTCACAACTTCCATTCAAAATGTTCTCATGTATTTTTTGAGAAATCTAAGCTCTTTTGTTATATATCCCTTCTGCATCCCCGAGTCATCCTTGCTGTTGCAGATCAGGTTTCATTCCCCAGCAATGAATAATATTCCCGGATGAAAGCTAATTAACTTTCCCGTAATTCTGTTAAACTTCTTAATAGTAGTTTTAGGTTGAATGTAAACACTTGTCAATGTAATCCACCTCCTCTGCCAAATACCCCTTATTGCCACAAATCTACCAATATTTCCTTTCTTCTCCTCCTGTTCTGTCACTGTTGGAGCCTCTTTCCCACGTAGGTGTTATTACCCCATTTTCATTTGTCCCTGATACTCTCCTGAATATCAGATTCACACGCTCATTTCTTGTGTGTGTGTGTGTGTGTGTGTGTGTGTGTGTGTGTGTGTGTGTGTGTGTGTGTGTCTCCTGTAAAATTGCTTTTTGCACCGTACACTTCTTAATATAATTCAGTACTCTTTGCTTCTTCTCCATATGTACAGTGCTATTTATACTCCATGATATAATTGATAAGGCAGTCATTCTGATAAGAAACTATTACTTTTACATATTATATATGACAGTTTTTAAATAAACGTTTTCCACGTGCACCCACATGTGAATATTTGGCAAGCTGATCTTGTACACATTTGTGGCTTTTCATCTCTGAGCTCATTTACATTTTCATTTTTAACTCCAAGCCCTCTAAGCCCACATGAAACACCCACAACTGTGTACTCCTCCATATGCAGGCAGTTGCCCCAAGTAGACAGCTATGCCCACAGGCTCTGCCTGAACTAAAAATAGGTTTAATCATGCTGGAAGTGCATGTTAGAGCCTGTAGTCTGTATTCCCTCTTGCACCAATACCTTCCATTCTTGTCCCATCCCTATT
The DNA here is from genome assembly GCF_019279795.1 of Protopterus annectens. Taxonomy (NCBI): domain Eukaryota; kingdom Metazoa; phylum Chordata; order Ceratodontiformes; family Protopteridae; genus Protopterus; species Protopterus annectens. The sequence goes on along the minus strand of NC_056748.1, from coordinate 370,343,484 downwards.
TCCCCCTCACATGTGAAAAAAAAAAAAAACAGCTCGCATGCTTGAAGTTAACTTTTAGCCTTAGGAAAGTGCACTGTCTAACCTTAGTTAATACACCAAATTGTGCACTGTTATGTTTCATACCGATTTCTGTCAAGAATGCATCTCCTTGCAAAAGCATTTCCTTCATTGTGTCAGACTTAATTTATTTTCACTGAACTGCTTGCCATTTCCCCTTTCAGTGCTAATTGTACTGTTTCTCATGCAAATGCCCCAGAGTTCTTGGTTCAGTCATTTCCTGATTAATTGCCTGCACCTGTAGCCAGACCATGTTCAGCCACAGAGTTTGGCTGGTGAGAGAAAAATAGCAAATAGTTTTACAAATGTGTGAAAAAGATATTGTCAAATGTTGAGGAAGTATAATTTAACACCTTTTTCCATTTATTAGTACATTTGCTCAAGAGAAAGAACACTTTTCCCTTTGTCTGCAGCACAAAACAAGAACATTAGTCTATGCCACCACCTGTATAACTCCAGGGGAGACCACCATAATTTAATACACTTATACACTTCCACATCCCCCAGTAGCCCAGTATTACAGCATTGTACTGCATATATCCAGTCTATGTCTTGTTACAGTATACAAAGTACTTTAACATCTTTCTAAAGCCTAGTCTCCATCATCTTCGTAGTCTTATCAAAAGGTTTTGATACCCTCTCCCATCAGAAACTCTTATGTAGTCTGTCTTCTTAAGGCTCAACATTTCATGGCAGGGGTTCCTTAGCTACCCCTCACAGAGCATAAGCATTGAAATGGAAAAATGATTTCTCCACCATCTTGCCAGTAACCATTCGTGTCCTACAAGGATTTATACCAAGCACCAGACCTTTCAACATTTTCATCAGTTACGTCTACACTGCTACAAAAATGCCACCCTAGTTCAGTAAACTGGTATCTTGGCCCTAATTTGCTCTGCCAATTCTTCTCTAAACTCTGATCTTGTGCAGCAATCATTTTTTTCGATTGAAACATATCTTAAATAATTCACAACTACTACTAAAGTCTTAAAAAACAGTAAGTTACTGCTGGTTACACCAAAACACAAACAGGAACCAGGAAACACCACTGAAACTCAAACACTAAACTCGCCACAAAAGCTTCAAGAGTACACCAGACTGAAATGTATTAATCCACAACTAAGACATTTTGCACTTTTGTCCCTGATGAATGTGACTTCTTCAGAAAGTCCCATTCACCAGAGACAAAAGCTCTAAATTTGTTTTATTTGTGGATTAATAAACGTTGGTCTGGTGTGCTTTTGATGCTTTTGTGGCAAAACACAAACAGCAGTATTCACTGTTGTCACTGCGTACAACACCATGATAGAATAAGTAAACACACAAAATTACTTGGTGTCATCATAGATCACCAGTTGAAATTTGATAAGCATATGTCACACGTGGTTAAAAAAAAATTCATCAAAAACTAGTTACATTATACGTGTTAAAAACCTACCTCACTGACATAGCCAGAAGATATAAAGCTTCTTCCTTTTTATTGCCATCCCTCCTCTGTGCTTCCCCAATCTTCACTAACCTTCAAGTCTCACAACTATCCAAGCATAAGAAATTGTGCAATAAAATAAACAAATTTACAGTACATTATAACAATAGAACACACCACTGTTGAGTCCTCAGAGACCTAAGCCAGTTAGAATGACTACATCACCTAGTTCTTTCTCGGCTAACTATGCACAGACTTCTCTATAAGCCAGAAAATTGCCCAGCCTTTAACAGCTTATAGACTTGTGTGCTGTAGAGAAAAGTTGTGTGCTGTAGAGAAAAATCACAATAACAAAATCATCTAATATTGCAGGTTGACTCTGTATATTCAAGTAGTGCAACCAAAGTATGAAACCACATCCCACTACCACTGAAATTCATTCAGAATGCAAACTCATTTAAAACACAAGTAAAACTTCATCTGTCAAATCAGTGGATATGCTGCTGTATATCCCCAGGATAAATGCCGTATTTATCTTAAGCTTGACATATTTTCAAAGTTTTTCTCTTCAGTCATAATCCTAGGCCCCACAGTTTTCAACAATACATAGTTTTCCTATCAGCTCTGAAGCATATGCATAGTTTTGTGATGCTGCTCACCTGCTATCTCTATACTTATAACATAGACTTTATGATAGGCATATGTATGTTTGTGTGTGTATACACACACACACACACACACACACACACACACACACACACACACACACACACACACACACACACACACACACAATTTTCTATGAATCTGCTTTGTACCCTACTTCTTAACTACAATATTAACACTTTCTTCCTTTACCTCCATTTCTTTGAATTTCTTAGTGCTAATCACATGATCAGTTACCTAACAAACCCATTAGTATACCTCTTCAAATGCGATGTACCTCACAAGACACTTCCAACACCTGGAAAGACCACAAAAGCACCTCACCAAGAGGATTACTGGCCTCAAACATATGTCCTATGCAGCCCAACTGAAAAAACTCCATCTGTACTCATTGGCATATCGCTTACTCAGAGGTGATCTCTGCCTGACTTACAAAGCCATGTCCAACTCAGAACTGATGGATATGCTCCACCTAAAGAAATCCAAATCACTGCGAGCCACATGCTCTAGTGAGCTAAATCTCACCACAACATTAAATAGAACATGCTGGAGGGATAGATTCCTGTCACAGAGACTCCCCATGCTTTGGAACAAAATTCCTAACTACATTAGGCAGAGCCCATCACTAACACTCTTCAAGGGAAACCTTGACGAGTGGATGGGTAACAGAAAATACACCCCTGGGATCACTTCATTGGCTCTGCTTGACAGAGGCTCAGTTAATTAATCAATGGGATGGCGAAAGCCGACACACTCTGGCTAGGCTTATAAATGCCCTCGGGCAGATAGCCTAGTACTTACCTATGAACCTATATATATTAGTAAATGTCTGTTTAAAAATGTTTGCAATATGCTGGAGCTTTTCTCCCCGGGCCTCCATTGAAAAGTGGTTTCTGATTAAACCCAGTTAGACAAACCCGATAAAGCAAAATAAAATAAAACATAACTAATATAAATAACAGTCATTAGAATCCTCCACTGCATATTTAAAGTACCTCTGTGTTCTGTACAGAAGAACGTTACAGTGTAACATGAATTTTACTTCAGTACATTTATTACACACCTTACTAAGAAGAAAAAAAGTTTTACTTAGTTACACCTTCAGTTCCTTCATTGTCCTTCTAAACATTAATGCCAAACTGAGTGTTATACTTTATAGAGTCTGTTCCACAGATATAGTACAATCCACAAACTTCCACTCTTTTTAACCGCTTCTTGCAGAAGCACAGTTCTCATATCCAAACTGCATTTTAAGGAAATGTCATCTTACAATTCTTCCATTTATTTCCTATTTTACATTACTGCTGGTGGTCTTCCTCATCATGTTGACCACCCAACACAGTCATAGTTCAAGTCCCAGATACTTCTGATTTTTCTAGTCATCTCTTGGGTTTTTCTTGTCACTGAATCATTTTGCTTTGGAACAATAGAAAGGGTTTTACTAGCGAGTCCTCTTTGTGGGTTTTTACTGTTGTCAGAGCTATGGGAAACGGCAACCCCTTCATCTTGCTGGATCACTCTTTGCTGGATAAGTTTTTTTTATTTCCTACTCAGCTTTTTTGTATAAAAAATGTTTTGATCCATCAGGAAAAGAATATTCTAAAATCATCCGGATATAGAAACTTGAATGTTGCACCTGCCTCTCAACAGCCTCTGATTCCATGGATAAACTTGCTTGTCTTCTGCTGAGTATAAAGTAATTATATTCCATAAACACACAGGTGTCCCTAATTGTTAAAACTTTTCCCTTCTTCCACAATTTTTTTTATTTTTTATGTATTTATTTGACATTTGTTAACTGGGTTAGTCTGACTGGGCAGAAGCCTTTTTCAGCAGAGACCCAAGGAGAAAAGCTCCAATAGTACATAAAACAAACAGTAAAATAACAAGGTCAATAATTACAATGTAAAAATACAAGACTGACAGTAAAAATAAGATTAGTAGATACAAGAATAATATAACAGCTAATACACAGCAAACATGGTATAACTTTATAGGTGATCAGGAGTTAATGTATCAAATTAAAGCACGAACAATACAAAAAAAATATAATAAAAATAGACTATTGCAAAAGTAAAATCCATCAAAAAAAGACAGCATAAGAATGTAGAATATATAGGAGATGAAGAGTGAAGACAAATTGCAAAGATAGATTGAGAGAGGAACTTAGTAAGAGGTCATAACTTAGGAAAAGAGTAAAAGAGAAACAGAAAAGTTGCAAGTGTAGACCATATGAAGGAGGATAACCCCAAGAAGTTAGACAGTGAAAAGAACTACAGAAGTTAGGAGCTAAGTGTGCAACAGGAATGTTAGTTTGATAGTGGTTATGTTAGGCCATTACAGAAGCATGGCCATGATTTACAAAGCTGTCTTTTAGTGCTATTTTAAAGGTGTTTGGGTTTGTGATAGACCTGATATTTAGTGATAATTTATTCCAAACATGAGCTACTGAATAGATGTAGAGTAGTTTGCCAATATTTGTATTGGGCTTACGAACTTGTGGTAGGTGCTATTGAGAACTACGTAGAGGACAGTTGGAAGAGAGTAGAGAGAGGGGGGCAGGATGATGGTTCATGTAAGACTGAATGGGCCATGAGGAGCTGGGGAAGTAGAATTTGGTGATGAAATTCCAGCCACTGCAGGTTTTTTAGGGCTATGCAGTGATGAGTGCGATAACGTTAGTTGGAGGCAAATCTGGCAATTTTATTATAGGTAAGTTCTGATTTAGTCATAAGATTAGATTGGAGGAAAGTCAGTGTAGGGGCTGCATAAAGTATTGTGGGGAGTAGAAAGGCTTGTGAAAGGGAGAGTCTGAAAGTATTGGTGAGGATTTTTTTTGTCTGTATAGTAGAACTAGTTTTGATGAGTTTTTTTAATGCATTGCTGAGCATGGAGATCGAACTTTAGATAGATATTCATCAATAATAACACCTAGTAGCTTAGTGTGAGGTTCAGTAGAGATGATTGTATTGTTCAGGGAGGAAACAGAAAAGGTAGTTTTATGATGTTGCAGAGTTATAGGTAGGAATAGGAGACATTTGGTTTTCTTGGGGTTCAGTGGCAGTTGGTTGGAAGTAAGCCATCTTTTGACAGTGGAGAAATTCTTGGATGAGGGTATAAAGGTGTGTGATGTTATCAGAGCAGGAAGATGATTGTGGAATTATTAGCATATTGAATAACATTAGAGAGTGGGCAAGAAGAGTGAAAGTTATTAATGAAGATGTTAAAAAGTGGGGGCCCAAGGATGGAGCCTTGGGGCACCCAAGTTTGTACATGTAGGAAGGGAGAGAATTTAGATTGCCATTTCACTGCCTGGAATCTGTTGGAGAGAGAACTGGTGAACCAGGATAGAGGAGAGTTGGACAGGTTTAGCGAATTTTGTCAAGATCATCTCTTTCTGCTGGTGTGACTGCATTTTTACTGTTATAGGTCTTGGTTTCTTTCCTGTGGCCAAATTTGTAACACAAGCACTGTGTCCATTCAGATAAAAAAAATCCTGCTGTGAAATACCAGCCCAGTTGCTCATTTGTTCTTTCATAAAATTAATGCAGTCAATTTCATCCAGTTTAGTTGGTGTAACAGACAAGTTCAAGTTTTGTCTGCATGCTCTGGCTTTAACTATACAGTTTTCTGAAACTTTTTTTTTTTTCTTGAGACGCCTCATATTCAGCCAGTTTCTCTTTCAGTTTAACTCCTGAGTTCTCCAGTATTATCATCTCATCTGAATTGCTACTTTAAGGTTTATCTACTCCTTTCAGACTTTTATCATTTGATTTTATATATTCCTTCAGTTTCTCCCTGATAACTCTGAATACATTTTATTTATTTTCCTTTAAAATACTCTAAGCCATCTCCTCTTCCAAAGCTGAAACCTGAACTGCTTTTTGCCTAACAACTAAAAGAATTTTCCTCACCAGAGTTTTTTTTCTAGTATTGATTTTCTCTTACTTTTTTCAGATTTCATCTTTGTCGACATTCAACCAGTGTAGTGACTAGCCAGTGACTGAATTTAATTGAAGTTATTCGCTTCCACCGACTCCTTTACTTCTCTTTTTTTCATACTGAGGGAGGTCTAATCAATCTGCTGTTTAGAGTGCAGCCATCTTGGTATCCCCAAGTCACAACATTTTAATGAAAAAGTAAGAGATATAGAGACTTTTTCTTGGGAGGGATATGGTAGAATAAGATGATGATAAAAGGGAGTTGGAAGACACTGGTAGCAGCTGGAAGGAGGGGAATGTTTCAAGGCTAACTTAAAGTAGCCTTGCAAGTGGCATAGAGAGATGAAGCCCTAACTTGAACTCAGGTGATCAGAGGTCAGTTAGTAGCTCAGGCACTTGTCGGCATAGGCAGAGCGGATGAGCATGCCTATCCTGGAGGGAAAGTATATGCTAGTGATTCTGTAGTGAATCTTTGGCTGAGGCTACAGCTCAAAGGGAGAGATTCAGGCTGGGGGAGAGTGAATGGACGACTGGTGAAGGTGTGACCATTCCTTGGGCCTGGCTCATGGCATGCACTAATGATGGTTCCTATAGCCCAGGCAACCTGCCAAAGATGCAGCACATAAGGGAGGGTCTTAAGGCTAATAAAAAAAAAAAAACAGTGATCTGCTAGAATAATGGCTGCCACTCATGGCTGCTTAACTTTTGCTTCCAGGCTTAGTGTAAGTAGTAATACGAGTAAAATGAGCCCCTAAGCCTGGAAAAATGGTGGGGACGCTTAATGATGGAGAGGTACTGTAAAAAAAAAGGTAATAATGACTGACTTAAGGTAATAATGCTTTATTTATGTATGTGCTTCTTTGATACTTTATTTTGCTAACCACGTAAATGAACTGATCCTAACGAGCAGACCATTTTCAGCCATGACCTTGGACACAAGTCAAACGTTATAAAGTGACTAACTGTACTGACACAAGGCAGAATGTAAGCTGGTGAAATGCAACATACAGGAATGACAATAAGCAGCAACTTCTGAAAAAAAAAATATTTTTTAAACGTGCATTGACAAATGTTTGCATGACTGATTATACAGCAGAAATACCATTCGTGTCAGACCTGACATAATAGATTGAGTGTATAAAAAATATTTGTATTGTTTTTGTCACAGATGCATTAAGTGATTGTTTCTGTGTTGAATATCTGCACTTTTTGACTTTATTTATTTATTTTACAGTCTTTAGTTAGAACTGCCTTGGTTCCACTATAGTGAGAGTAGAGGGGACCAGAGTCTTTTTGCAGCCCAGGATTGTGTAAAAGAAAGAAGAGTGTGTTGTTTTTCATTGGCAACATGCCTTTGTGTGTTTTTTTTCCTTTAATTGAATCTACTCTGCTATTTAAGCATCACAGTTGTGCTTGGTTCATAACCTATGAGCAAGCTAAGACTCCACTGTTTCAACACTTCTTTTCGCATTGTTTTTGTCACAGGTGCATTAATTGAGTTTCTGATCAAATAGCTACACCTTTTAACTTTATTACAGTCTTTAATTAGAACTGCTGCTCTCAGCCCAGCCCTAGCAAGGTTTCCCTTGAAATAGCCTTGCTATCTGGACAGATTTTTTTTAAGTACTAGAGTATCTAGTTTGTGCATAACTGAGCATTGCTCATCAAATTCCTTGTGTTATTGACCTATTCAATATTTAAGTTTCCCTTACTCCTCCCTAGTAGGCCAGTAGCCATTGATATGCATTCCCAACTCTGTCTCTGTAGCCAGCCTTGTTGCAATGGGTATTCTGAGACATTGTAGCAATTGCCTCATGTACACTGGCAACCCACTTATTCTTAGTAAAACAGATAAAGTATGTGAGAGGTGTAAGTACACTTTAACAGTGGAGGCAAAACTCTTTCATATAACAAAAACTAACCCTATAGTCAGACACTTGCACAATGCATACTGCATAGGGTAAAGACCCTACATATAAAACTACTTGTGCTGAGACACTTACAGGTAACCTTCCTAAAACACTAAAACCTCCTGCACAGTACAGTCAAAAAAGGGTCCTCAGCCATCATGTAAACACTCTGTTAAAACACCACCCACAGCTAAACATAGTAACGCTGTAACAAATGCTTCTGTTGCTAAGCCCTCAAGGCAAACTAGGGCACAGCCAAATTTTCCGGTCATTGATGATTCTGTAGTGAAGCACACCAATGTCCCCTCACCAGACCGGATAAGGAGAGAGTCATGGTTAGCTTCCTTTCCAGGGCTAGGATCTGTCAGATCACACAGGCACTCAGATCATTGAACTACAGGTACCAGTATGACTGCCATAGTCCATGAGGGTTTTAATGACCAGAGACGTACCTCCCTTGACTGTATGAAGTGAGACATGATCAAGCTCACTGATTATATATGCCTCAGGTAGGTATGAGCCTAGCACTGAGCAGCACAGTACCTTCTCCAAGGACAATGCCGTATTACCAACAGAAAATGATTAATTTTAATAATTGGCTTGGCTTCTGGTGTCAGCCCAAGGAGATACAATATTTGATGGCCTGGGAGGACTTGGTTGACGGACCACGCTCCTTTGCCAGGGATGGTCTACATTTATCCCCTCTAGGCTTTCAGATATTGGCAAAGACCTTTTCCATGCCATATTGCATTTTTTAGGCAATACTAAACTGATAACCCTCCCAACTTAACTGAACCTACAAAGGGATATCTGAAGGTGGTACTGCTCAGTTCTGGAAGTCATAACAAGAAACTTCACTTCCTACAAGCCTTCCTCTCCCTGGAGAGTGTAGACATCTGTGTAGTAACTGAGACATGGTTTAAAGTCACGGAGAGTACCCAGCAGTGTAAAGTTATAATGCCTTTCACAGCTTTAGACTGGCTACTGAAAAGGAAGGAACTAAAAATGAAGGAGTCTCAGCTTATGTTAAAAACAACCTAACATCCAGACTAGTTAAAGTGTATAACCCACTGGAACTCATACATGTGCAACTTCCCAGAATCTTGTTCCATATCCTTGCAACCTGTAGGTCCCCTTCCATGTTTCAGGAAACCCATACTACCTGTCTTGATGTACTATAATCGCTCACCATTCAACCCAGTACAATCTTTGCGGGGGATCTGAACTACCCCTAGATTGGGAATCCTGTACCACTTCTAATGCACAAGCCCAGTGATTCCTAAGCTTCGTTAATAACAACCTGGAATAATCAGTCCGTTGTCCTACCAGGGGTAGAAACATCCTTGACCTTGTACTCGTGAACATGGGGAAGTGATGTTCCTCACCCAATGTAAAGTCCTCACTCATCAGATCTGATCATGAAGCAGTATTGCTTGAAATAAAAACTAAATCTGAGGACCCAGTGAAACCAAAAACCTTTAGGAATTATTCCAGGGTTAACCTCTCTCTCTACTAAGCCATACCTTGACTAAATTCCAAGCACCCCTAAATCCAGTCAACACAAACCATATGCTGTGATATTTACAGACTCCCAGTATAGCCATATTGGCAGCTGTATAGAGCAAGCTGTGCCCACTCATCTTTTGAGTTTGTCTTATTCTTAATACAAGCCACCCTGGTAGAATCACAGTATCAATCAGTTCTACAACAAAAGAAAAAAATCTTGGCCAAGCATAGGAGGAACAAAGACAGACATGCTAAAAGCCCCCCTGACCAATCTAAACAGGCAGCTAAAAAGGTTAATACTTAAAAGGCTAAATTTGAAGAAAAAATAGCTTCTCAGACAAAGGACAACCACAAAACTTTCTACAGCTATGTCTGTAACCTCAAGGGAAATGCACAACTATGTGCAGAACTTATTATAAATGGCATTACCTACACTGAACCAGAGGCCATAGACTTTCTTTTGGCTGACAGGTTCAGCTCAACCCCCCCCCCCTCAGATAGTCCAAAGGAAATACCACATACCACAATCTCCCTAACCATAACTGGGGAACAGGTCATCAGTCTACTTTCCAAGGGCAAAAATACTGCATCAGTAGGCCCTAATTGCATCAAGGGATGCTTACTAAATAGTATGAAACATGACTTTTCTGGTCTACTTTAATCACTTTTCAAATGGTGCTTACAGTCAGGTTTTGTGCCCAAGAAATGGAAGATGGCTACAATCATTCCCCTACACAAAGGAGGTCCAACCACCGATCTGGGTAACTGCAGGCCCATAGGTCTGATCAGCCTCATATGTAAGGCCATGGAAAGAATCATCATGGGGATGATACATGAGGACATAGGTAACCAGCAAATGGTGACCCCATCACAGTTCGGCTTTGTTAAAGGAAGGTCATGCCTGTTAAATGGGTGGACTTCTTTGAGAGGGTTACCAAAGCAATGGATGAGAGCAAAACTGTGCACACAGCTTACCTCAGCCTGGCCAAGGCTTTTGATATAATAGCCCATTCAGGCATTATAGACAAGCTCACTAAATTAGGTGTAAACCATTTTATCATCTGCTGGATAGCCAACTGGCTCACTGATAAATAGTTGACACTACTTTCACCAAGAGGCCAGTCATTAGCAAAGTGTCCCAGGGTTTGGTATTAGGCTCACTCATTTTTGGCATCTGTAGCTCTGAAGTGGAACTAAATGCTGAAGGAATATGGCTGACTAAGTTTGCAGATGATTGTAAGCTGGGGGTTATCATCAATTCCCCTGCAGATGCTAGCATTCTTCAAAAAGGCCCGTCTCTGACTAACAAAGGGTGCCAAAGCCATGGTCTTAAACTCAATGTTAGGAAATGCATAATTGTACCCTTTGAGAAGTCAACCATCCCAGCTAATTACCATGTTGGTAATATGCTCACTAAGAGTCTACTCAGTGGCCAAGGATTTCGGTACACATGTAAACGGTATCCTTTCCTTTGACCACCATGTGGCCACAATGGTGAGGAAATCCTTTTGTGTTGCACAACTTATAAGTAAGTGCATGGCATCTTGGTCCAACGAGGTCATTATCCCACTGTACTCCACCCTTATAAGACCAGTCGTAGAGTGCAGTGCTCTGTTCGGTATGTACCTGACCAGGCATATGCAGTAAATAGAGTGACATCAAAGGCTCCTTACAAAAAGAGACTACAAGGCATAACAAACCTGCCTTACACAGGGTGCCTTAAAGCCCTTTCCCTCCACTCAGTCTCCAATAGATTGCTGACGGATGGTTTATGCCTGGCTTACAAAGTATCTGCAAACCCCAAACTTATGACTCTCCTACATATTCATAAGTCAAACAGTACCAGAAATACAAGGTCTAGGGACCTGAATTTTGTCTGTGACTCAAATAGAACATGCTGAAGAGACAGATATGTGACCCAGAGACTGCCCTTTCCATGGAACAGATTTCCTATCCATGTGAAGCTGAGTTTGTGTATTATCCAATTTAAGCATAACCTAGACCATTGAATGTGGTATAGGACATTTACACCAGGCCTGGTATCTGCAGATCAATATGTATACCTTTAAGAAACTTTCCATGAGTTTGCACATGTGTATAAATACTGAGGACGTGTGAGCCAGACTGCCATTTTTGTGGAGAGCTGCTGAGATGTATGCATGCATATATGTAATGGTCTGTCAGTTAATCAGTTTATATTTCATGTTGCTGCTATCCATCCTAATGTGTTTGTACATAATAAAGCATATAAACAAACTACCCCACCCGTTCTTCTTGAATCAGAACATCGGACGAGCGATATGGTGTCAGAATGGGATCCAGAAACAAGACCAGGAGGCACTCGGTTAATGTCGGAGGAATATAGAGGAATGGATCATCCCTACTGTGCACATGCAACTCACAAAACAGGTTAGAAATGAATTCCATGTACTAAAACTTGCTTAAATGTGTTCTTACTCGAAGAATATGAAAGAAAGCACTCAGAACGCTCAAAACAAATTTCTAGTTAAATGAAATGACCAAAACTGCAACATATTGATAAATATATTCAAAATAGTTACAAAAATGTTTGAAATAAGGCCTGAATTGCATAAAATGTATAAAATAAGGAAAACAACCGCATTTTTTCACTATGTGCTACTTTTTTGCATTAATTAATTAAAGCTATTCAAGATATCCGAAGTATACAGTGTGTTTGCAAGTTTGTGCAGTATTACAGTGCAGCTAATTTGCAAAATACAGCCATTTCAAAGCATATTTTGTAAAGTGCAGTATTTCGAAGAGTTTACTGTGCATTTGAATGTTATTACAAGTACCTGGTGTGTGCATGTTCGTACATAATTACAAGGGCCATATTTGCATTGTGTTTAAGCATATTTTGTTGGCATGGCGGAAGGCTTTCGCAGACCAGCTCGATTATTATTTGATAATAGTATTGCAGAGAATTGGAGAGTGTTTGAGCAAGAGTACGATTTTTTTCATACAAGCTGCGTTTTCTGATAAAGATGCATGTACAGAAGCATTTATTCTGCTTAATTTAGCTGGTTCAGAAGCCATAGAAAAGGGGCGTTCATTTGTGTATACACCTGCTGTGTTTGCAGGAGGGGGGAATTGTCATGTAGTGGTACTATCTGAAACAAGGGAAGACCTTGAGTGCTTAAATTGTAAATTTAAAGAAATGTGCAACCTCCAAACGAATATTACAATGGAAAGGCATTTATTTTACACAAGGGACTAAAAGCCTGGTGAAACTTTTAGAGCATATATAACTGACATGAGAAGCAAAGCTAAAACTTGCAGATTTGGTGATTTAAGGGACAAGTTGATAAGACAGATTTGTGTGTGGTGTTAAAGATGATGCTGTGAGAAAGCTTTTGCTTTGTGACAGTGATTTAACTTTGAATAAAGCCATTGAGATTTGTCAGATATATGAGCTCACAGAAAAGCACACAAATATGCTTACAGATGAGAAATGCATGCTTCCAGTATATTCTAGTGCTAATGCTGATAGTATGCAGCATTTGGTTAAAAGAAACTGGCCTAAGCACATGGCCACAGCTGTGAACCCTGTAACAGTCCCTGGTAAACAACGTAGCTTTCTAGCAAATTCCAGAGCACGCAGTCAGTGAAGCACAAGGATGAATCAGCCATCTAAAAGCATGTTCCCTCACCTAGCCTCATAGTCCAACTGTCGTAATTGTGGTGGTAATCATGTGTCTAAAAGAGAGAAGTGCTTAGCTTTTGGTCAGCAATGCTACAGATGTAAAAAGTGGAATTATTTCCAAAGATTTTGTAAATCAAAAGAGGCACATTCTTTTATTAAAAGAGAGCATTCTAAGAGACAGGTTGATCATTTAGAAAGCTGTCACCCTACATTGTAGGTTGATAGTGTGTCTCTGCTTAATGAAATGGTCTATGCAGTACATTTATGGGTAAAGAATGAAGTATTTTGTACTGTTTGGATAAATGGGAGACCCTTAGAGCTCAAAGGTGACACGGGTTCAAAGTGCAATGTTTTGTCAACAAAAATATTTGCTAAAGTATGTGCTGGTGTGAAGCTTGTTGCTTATGGTAGTGAAGAAATTTAAACCAAAGGTTCAGTAGTGCTTTCATGTTACTCTTTTGGGAACAGCTATGACTTGCAATTTTACGTAGACAAATGACATGTGCAGTCATTAGTGGCCTTCCAAGATGGTTTGAAAATGGGACTGATTTCACTTAATGAGGAAATCTACAATGTCAGCTTAAAAGACCGCTGTTCTAATTTTGCCCAGTCTATTTTTTTCTACCTATGCTAATCTTTTCGAAAACAAACTAGGTAAACTCCCAGTTGTGTTCTCCATGAAGTTAGACCCTGAAATCAGCCCAATTGTCAGATCAGCCCAAAAAGTTCCAGTAGCCATGCAGAACAGAGTCAAAGCTGAACTAGATAAAGTGGTGCAGCAAGGTGTGATTTGTCCAGTTGGTTCATCCACCCCAACTGAATGGGTATCTTCCATTTGTAGTAACTCATAAGAAAAGCTTAGATGATATCAGAATATGTATTGATCCATGAGATTTGAACAAAGCACTGAAAAGACCTCATCATCCAATGATACAGTCAAATAAATCGCTGCTGTTATGCCAAATGCCACTGCTTTTTCTGTTTTGGATGCAAGGAGTTCAATTTGGCAAATTTTGCTTGACCAAAAATCATCATTGCTAACCACTTTCAGTACTCTTTTTGGCTGGTACAGGTTTTTGAGAATGCCATTTGGGATAAATTCTGCTATTGAAGTCTTCCAGCGTGCCATGGAATAAAAACTTTCTGGATATCCTTGTGCTATTCTTTTAGATGATATTCTGGTATGAGGAAATGGTGAAGCCGAGCATGACAGAAACCTCAAGAAAGTTCTGGAAAGAGCATGTGACATGAATCTTAAGCTGAATCCTCAGAAGTGTAAGTTCTGGCAATGAGAAATTACTTATGTTGGTCATTTGTTTACCAGTTCAGGCTTACGACCAGATACTTCCAGGCAAACAGCAACTCTTATTGTCTTGACATGGTTAACTACCTAGCCAAGTTCATTCCAGACTTGAGCCAATTTTCTGCACTGCTCAGAGAGTTGACACACAAAGATATATCCTGGTCCTGGTTAGAACAACACCAAAGAGCATTTGATGTCCTGAAGCAGAGAATTGCCAGTCCACCAACTCTCAGATAGTATGATGTTGACAAACCAGTAACTCTTTCTTGTGATACTTTGAAATTTGTTCTTGGTGCAGTCATTCTGGGTAGATCAGTAGCCTATGCATCCAGAACTCTAATCCAAACTGAGATGCAGTATTTCCAGACAGAGAAACAACTCTTGGCATTTCTGTTTGCATGTTCGAAATTCCTTGATTATATTTATGGCCAACCTATTCAAATTGAAACAGATCACCAACCTCTAGTCACTGTTTTGAAAAAGCCTATGCATACAGCTCCTGCCAGATTGCAACTTTTGATGTTAAAATTGCAAAAGTATGATTTCAGTGTTGTCTACACAAAAGGCAAACTTCTTTATCTTGGTGATACTTTCCCAGATTGCCCAGAAATACCACTGAACAGCAAGAAAATGAGAAACTTAATTCTGATGTCAAGGAAGTGAGAATTTTTTCTTCCACACATCTTGATGTGCTTAGAAGTCACACATCCTCAGATCCAGTTCTTCAGAAGCTCAACCACTTTATCAGTTGAGGATAGCCTTCAAAGCAGTCTTGTTTACCCCATGACCTGCAACCATATTTTCCTTACAGAGATGAGATTTTGTTTGACAATGGTATCATCATGAAAGATCCAAAAATGATTGTTCCAAAATCCTTACCATTTTGCATTGTGGCCACCCAGGAACTGATTCTCCCAAAAGAAGGGCGAGAGGATTAGTATTTTGGCCTTCTATGTCAAAAGATATTGAGAAAGTACTTTCATCTTGTTCTGTATGTAATAGTACTGAGCCTCATCAACAAAAAGAACCACTTCAGCTAAACCAGATTCCTGAACTACCTTGGTCGAGAGTAGCTAGAGACATTTTCAAATGGAATGGTCAGCATTACTTGGTGTTAGTAGACTCTTATATTGGTTCGAGATTGACCTATTTCCTAATCTAGCATCCAGTGCTGTTATTACTAAGATGAAGTGTCATTTTGCAGTCCATGGTAGTCCACACAAAGTTATTTCTGACAATGGTACACAGTGTACAAGCCAGCAGTTCAAGTGATTTGCTGAAGAGGGACTTTATTTATGTTATGAGTAGCCCCGAGTACCCACAGTAAAATGGTTTGGCAGAACATGCAGTTCAAAGTATGAAACAGTTATTGGAGAAGTCGAAACGAGACAATAGTAATGTTTTTCTGAATCTCAGAACTATTCCTTTTGATAAACATCTCGGTTCACTTACACAAAGGCTTTTGTCAAGACAAACCAGAAGCACGCTACCAATTAGTAGCAGTCTGTTGGTTCCCTGTGCTAAGAACAACAAGGCAGTGAGAGCTCAACTCACGAAAAGGCATTTGTCCCAGAAGTCCTGTTATGATAAGTCCAGCAAACTGCTCAGTCCATTACGAGAAGGGGAAATAGTGAGGATGCAGACGTCCAAAGGTTTTGATCGGATTGGAGTTGTGAAAAGTGTATGTCTAGAGCCGAGATTGTACATTGTGGAATCACAAGGAGTAAAACGTGGGCAGAATCGGAAACATTTAGTACCAGTGTCCAAGCCTGTATTGCAGCATCTTGCCTGTGAAAAAGACTCTAGATCTCAGAGTGAGTTATTCAGTGTTCCAGTTCCAGAGGACATTCCAGCAAATATCCTTGTTCCTGAGAAGATTCCTGAAATTTCTGAAACAGATTGTTCACCAATGGCTGTCCCTGTTGCTAAATCCAGTCCTAATTGCTCTATCACTAGAATAGGATACATTTCCAGGTCATGTTCCAGATGCACGGCAACTTGGACATGAACGTTGTGTCTGTATAACTGCATGTCTTTTTTCAGATGTCATTTTATTGTGAGCAATTCACTAAAGAGGGAGGATGTTGATCAGTATGTATCTATACCTTTAAGAAACTTTCCATGGGTTTGCACATTTGTATAAATACGGAGCACGTGCAATCCAGACTGTCATTTTGTAGAGAGCTGTTGAGATGTAAGGATGCATATATGTCATGGTCTGTCAGTTAATCATTTCATTATATTTTATGTTGCTGCTATCCATCCTGATCTGTTTCTATATAATAAAGCATATAAAAGAACTACCCCACCTGTTCATCTTGAATCATAACGTAGGACGAGCGACAGTATCCATGTCCCTTAAGGACAGAGGTAGCTTATAAATGCATGGCCCTCAATGCCCTATTTGGATACAGGATGTTATTATTCTTTTGGAAAAACTTGGTTCAACTTAGAATGACCCCCTCTCCCCTGGGTCATTAGCCTAGTAACAATCTGGGTATCTATGAAAAGTCTTAACCTGAATCTCTTTAATATTTCTGTTATATCTTATTGTTACTTTATTAATGTAAGGTAGTAATATGTGGTGGTTAGCAAAAAGTATTAAGGCTATTCCTAGGATTCAGAGAAGTGCTCACTGCTCAGGCTAATTACCCAGACAGTTTGATCAATTAGGATGATGGTCATAAAATGCAATTCAGATACAGGTGTAGCCACAATGAGAAAGACCTCGTTGCTGACTCATTTCCATGTCTCTGATCAGATCACTGTCAGACCTGATCATGGTAGTGCTAAGTAGAGGAAAATGGAAAGGAGAAGCTATGCAGAGGTTAACTGTACCGTCAGACGCCACAGATCGTATCCGTTCCTACTGTAGTCCTTGTTATGTAAGCTTGAAGTTGTGTGTGTAATTAAGGATGTCCACTCTGGAAAAAAATGGAAAATGTGTTGTTACAGCTTGAATTTTACTACAGTATCTTTGTCCCTGTGTCACTGTAACTGGTTTCATATTTGTTATTACATACAATGGCCTGATATGAGGCTGCATGTTATTGTTTTACAGTCAAGGTTTCCCCCTTTGTAATATAATTTTAACAAGATAGCCCTGTGGTGAGAGCCTTAATTGTACTAGATGCAGTAATGCACATTTTAGGCACAGTATAACATGACTGCATTAGATATATATTAATAAATGATACATTTTTACATTGAATGTAATGCTTGCTGCATTGAACTAGACAGATGTATCTACTATAAGTGAAGTCCCAACGAACTGAAGGATCAAGAATAATTTTACTGATCCTGCAGATTGTAAAGCATAGTCCAACTTTTTTTTTTGTTGGAGCACTAACCCCCTGTGTCCTCTATGAGAGGGACTTTTCCACCAGTACTCCAATTACTTTGAAATACTAACTACTGTCTCACATTTGTTGGGTAAAGAGAAACACTCAGCAAGGATGAAACATTAGCTACTCAAAGTGTGATCTTGCAATAAATTGAAGTATAAAATAGTGGCGCAACAGGCATCACACACCTTTCATGCAGAAGACTCTGGGTTATATTCTTGCTCCAGGTAGATAAGTTGCTGATTCTGCAGTGCAGCATAAGGAGGTGTTGCACTCCTAAGCATATCATCCTTTGGATGAGATGTTAAACTGAGGTCCCATCTTATTGACTTGGTGGTAGCTCAGGTGGCTGTAAAAGATTCCATGACACCTATCAAAAAGAGAAGGGAAGGGAAGTTCCCCAATGCCCGAGCTAAATTCCCCTTAGTAGTATAAGATGCTGCTAGCCTAGTGGAACTAACCTGGTCAACAAAGGATAAATACATTTTAAAAAAAATGCTGTTGGGGAATAGTAACTTTGGGGAAACTATTTCTAGTTTACACGAAGGCCTAGTTATTACATTATTTTCCTAGTTACCACTGTAGTTGTAACTTATTAAAACTATATACATATTTTTAACTCGTATAATATTTGTTGAAACACCCATATTGTGACTGATTGTAGGCCAGCACACATGGTTTCAAAAGCGTTAACGTGTTGAAACCAAGTCTTATGTCGAAACAAGATGATGTTGCCTCTCCTGAGAGTCAGGAAGTTGAAAGCTCTCTTTATTTATATTCCAGGAGCATGGGATTCCCATCGATATGGGATATGCCATTGCACCACATCATTCAGGAGTTTACCCTGTTCACACACAGCTTTATGAAGCCTGGAAATCCGTTTGGGGAATCAAAGTTACCAGCACAGAAGAGTATCCACACCTGAGGCCGGCACGCTTTCGCAGGGGCTTTATACATGACAACATCATGGTGAGCAAATAAAAAAGTAAAACTCAGCAATTTGTATTTTTTTCACTGCATAACTGATTTAGACCATTTGTTCAAAATGTATGAAATCCCTCTTCAGAAATTAATTGCAGGGTGCGCAGGTAAGTTATAAGTTTAGCATGTTATAGTACTAAAGTATAAATGGAGAAACTTGGTACCTGAGAATTGGTACTTATTGTGGCATATGTTCTATAAGTAGCTCATGTTCAGAAGGTTATTTCTTAGATGATGTCTTTAGGTACAGTACGTCTGGCTTCTGTTGATCCTTTCTAAAGGTCGTGAAACTGCCCACTAAGATGGTCTGTGGCTGTTAAGTGATTTGCGTCTTTTTAAATGGATTGAGCATCAGTAGAACAGGGAAGAATGCATGTCCCAGGGTTCACAGTCTAGCTTCTGTAGTGTGTGTGTGTGTGTGTGTGTGTGTGTGTGTGTGTGTGTGTGTGTGTGTGTGTGTGTGTGTGTGTATTGGCAGGAGGCTAGGAATTATGTTCCCCAAGGGCAAATCTAAAATCTATAATCTAAAAAGTACTGTAGATTTGTTTGTGATCAGTAATTTTATCCTGTTACTAAATGTTAAGAACTAATCTATGACATCTTCACACCTTCATCTTTTACTGGAGTATTTTTCTGCATATCCTTTAAATAAAAGCTTTAAGCAGTGTTTCACAGCTGTCTGCGCATCTTGACAAGTAGAACAGCTTTCACTGTGTAAGTTTACGCAGTAATTTGTGAGGTTGCCTGCATTGACTGTAAATTGTTGTGAAAAGTGGTATTCATGAAAAGTGCTATATAAAAGTGCATTTTTCTAAATTTAATGCTGCTTTTTAGCCGAGTCATTACAGTTGACATGTACTGTTATAGATGCTGCTGTTCTTAAGTAAATACTTCTCATGTATTGTGACAGCTTTGCGAGTTCTTGTTTAAACCATTTATCCTAGATATATTTATAAGGAGGAAATGTACTGATTCTTTACTTGTATTTACAGAGAGCAGTTTACCAGATGCATGCATGTATAGTAACTTGCTTATTACAGCTTTGAGAATTCATTTACTGTTCCTTTTCAAGTGTTTTGTACCGGTTGCGCTTACCCTTATGTCTGAAACAGTAAATATTTTAAACAAATTCCATTTGCAGCCTTACTGATGTGTGTAGTGTCTTGTTTTCCCAGTGTTCTGTTTTATACAGTCATGTCAGAGACTGCAACGTAGGTAGCTGAAGCAACTTGTCTGTTTTTTAAGATGTGGAAGTGTTGACTGTGTCTTCTGCAGAGAGCTGCAGCTAGGAAATTTGTAGTCTTCAACTACCTCATGGATTTTTCCCAAACCTATACCACCCAGGCGTGTAGCTAAAATTTTCTGTTTTGTACTTGCAGCATCATACTGTTACATGTCCCATTTCACATTGCAAAAAAGAAAGAAAAGCACAAGTCTCTCAAAATTTTGCTCACTCACATTTAATAAATTGTACAATATTCTAAACCACTTGTCCTGGTAAGGATACTGGTGAGGTGCATTAGTTGACTCATTTTAGATGAGATTTTCCTGTCCCCTGTAGGTCATCCCATCCTGCAGGATACCCAGGCATGCTCTAAAATGTCCAGACCTGCCCCGGGTGACACCAGGGAAGTATTCTCAGAAGGTGGACAAAACCACCTCATCTTTCTTCATGGGAAAAAGGTAGTTCTTCTGAGCAGTCCTTTAGGATTGTCAGGCTCTGGGTCTTGTCACATTGAGTGACCCAGCTGCCTTGTAGAAGAGCCTCATTTCTGTTTCTTTTGTGTGTGATGCCAGTATTTGTGTCATTGTCCAGAGTTCCCCACTATAGGTAAGGATGGCAACACTGACTGGTAAATTGAGAGTTTAGTCCCTGCTATCTCAATCTGGATTAGCATCTGCATTACTGCCACAACTGCACCCATCCACTGATAAGCCTCCCAGTCCCCTGTACCTCTACTCTTGAACAAGACCCCCAGATACTTAAATAATTATAGTAAGCCCATTGACACAGCAAGTGTGTGTCTGCCCAAGATCTTGGTGACCCAAGATCAACTAGTGACCTAAAAAGGTGGAGGGCCATGGTGAATGTAGGCTTGAGCAACAAATGATCACCTCACCTACTTCGAGAAGGGGACATGGATATTTGCTTCACAGTATTGTTCTCTAGTGGATAAGGGAGAGCAGTATTAGCGTTACTCAAGCCCCATCTGTATACACACACAGGATGGTGGATATCAATGCATTATGTTTGAGAGTGTCTATGGACATATGCCTGCATCGTTGCCTAACCTTGGGAATGACACAAGGTCAGGATGCTTCTATCCCCACCCTCAACCCTGAGGGATGGTTCAGTGCTTTGCCAACTGTGATCCCAGATTGACCCTCTTTGTCCAGAGTAGGGTAGTAAAATGGTCAGTCTAGAGAGGGATGGGGGGTAAGAGAGGCATCACCCAGCTGCTGATGGTGATCCTGGCCAAAGAGGCCAAAAACATAGCTACATCCTACTCTTCTGCAGAGAGCAGTCAACTTTTTTTCTGGGAAAGAGATCTATGATCTCTGATTTATTCTTGTTTTTATTTTAACACCTTTATTGACTTATCACTTATTTTAACACTTTTATTGACTTATCACTTAAGACATAGGCAAACACAAATTTATATAAAAGAAGACAAGCCATATTAACATATTCTCAGTTGCAAACATTATACATCGCACATATTCTTTCTTATATTTATTATAAATTCAACATTACATAAACTGATCAATTCCAACCTTCCCTTAAACCTCACTCCTCCTCCAAAACATTATTCTGCATGTATTGTTCCCGCAATTTCCATTTTTCTTACATAATTTGCAGCTACCCTTTTCTAAAGATGCAAATTGCAACTCTTTTATGTCTGTTAACAATATTCAATACTTCAAATACAGTTGATTTATTTGATTTCCATTTTCTAGTAATTGCTTTTTTTGGCAGCTACCAGAATTAAACTTAAGACCTAATCTAGACATTCTCCTGTGTATCATCTCTCTCTCTCTCTATCTATATATCTATCTATATCTATCTATATATATATATATATATATATATATATATATATTATAATTTGTGCACTTTTATACCCACCCACCCCCACCTCAACAAAATATATATTTTAGTTTTAAGAAAAAAAAACATAAGTACTTAAGTGTGTTTATCCCATACAGCAGTAAATGAAATTTAGTATATAACATGTCATTTATATAATTAAATGTTTTATACACATACCGTCAAGAACAAACATTGTTTTACTTGGTTACTTTTTACCCTTTCCTGTTAGTATTTTTCCAAACGTTAATGGCATGAAGTGGGATATACGCTTTTCATTCCTCCAAGTTTAACAACATCAACAAATTTTCTTGCAAAACCATATTTCATATACATAACTGATGCTTTAAAATCTCATATTCACTAATTTCAGTGTTGCTGGTCTTCTTCCTGTTCATTTCCCAACCTCAGACTTTACTTCAAGTCCAGGGAACTCACTGTTCTTCTAGTTAATTACTTTGCTTTTTTTTTTCTCTTTGCCAAGCATTTTTCTTTGGAACATTGGAAAAGGTTTCACTAGCAAAGTCTCTCTGTGAGTGGTTTCTAAATAGCTCACTCTGATGAAACAGAAATTGTATTTTGGGGGGGGGGGGGTTGGTGTAATGGTTAAGGTGCTTACCTTAGAAACACAAGTTGCAGGGTTTGATTCTCACATAGGGTAATTGGCTAGGCTTAAAATGGCCCCGGAGGACAGTTAGCCTAGTACTAATCTATGAGTCTATGAAAAAGAATAAGAAGCAGAGTCCCTTTTTGTTTGATGGCTTAAACTTTTGCATTTCCTCTATAGCCTGTGCTGCATCAAAAAATGACTTTGATGCTCCAGGAAAAATATTCTGAAGACATACCTTTCAATCTCTTAGAGCAAGAAATCAGGACAAAGCAATAAATAATGGGGGACAAAGGAACCAAAAAAGGGACACTTTTTAAATATTGCCCTTACAAACTTTGAAAGTTGATAGCACAGGTTTACATTAGCATGAATTTTCTGAAGAGTAAGGAGTCAAACTTAAATGTCTGTCATTAATTTCTGACTTCAACCCTCAATGATTTGCCAGAAAACTACAATTTTATGGGAAACAGACCAAAAATATGAGACAAAAATCTGGACATTCTGGGAAAATCTGTACAGTTGAGAGAGGTATCTTTGAAGACAGCTAATACTACAACTTGAATCTCGACCTGTCTCTCAACATTCTGTCATTGCTGTAAATAATTTGCTTCTCCTCTGCTTGGTGTACAGTGTATAGTCATTTTCCACAAGCACTCGGCTGTCTCCAATTTTTAATATTTTGCCCTTATGTAACAGTGTTGTCAGGATTTATTCTTTCTGCTGGCATGATTGCAGCTTTACTAATACAGGTCTTGGCTGTTTTTTTCATGGCCAGGTTTGGAGGCTACACATGATGTTCCTTTTCAGTTAATAAATCTTACTGTGGAATACCAGTCCATTTGCTTATTTGTGCATTCATAAAAGGAATATAGTCTCTTCCTTCCAATTTTTCTGCTACAGCAGAAAATATTAGGTTTTCCTTGTGCGTTCTATCCACTAACTGTACCATTTTTTTTGAAACAGCTCTTCTACAGCAGTTTCGTATTCAGACAACCTTTTCTTCATTTAATTGTCTGATTTTTTTGCAGTGTTATCAGACTATCTGAATAGCTATTTAAAGCTTCTTCCATTTTTTGGCCTTTTGTTATTTGAGTTGATATACACTTTCATTGTTTCATTTATTTTAATCAGCTCTGAACGCATTTGATTTATTTTTTCCTGTAGATTACCCAAAGTCACATCTTGCACCAGAGCTGGAGCTTGAACTGCTCTTTGCTGAACAGCTTGCAGGATTCTTCTCAGCCAGTGTTTTCTCCTCATGTTTTCTAGTTGATTTTCTTTCAGGCTAAGTTTTGTCTTTGCTGGCATACAGGCAGTGTACTTACTACCCAGTAACTGAATTTTCTAGATCTGGCAGAGTCACTGGCCTTCATCTCTGTTTTTTTCCACACTGGGAGACCTAAAGTTAAGCTGTTGCTCAATATGCAGCCTTCTTGGAAGTCTTCTACCTCTGTTTTAGTCTTTATTAGGGTCTATATTATTTCTTCGACAGCTTAGGTTGTCAAATGCTCAATAATCGACACATAAGCATTGAAGTTTCAAAACCGCAAACGGCCATATAAGCAAATTCTTTCCTCGGGAAAGAATTTGCTTGACCGTTATCAGGGATTTGCCCTTTCCCCAATGTAGCGCGATGTCGGAGTTGGTATATTTAATTAGGGAGGGGGGGGCACAGCCCCCCGCTATATTTAGGTTGAAAAGTTAATTTTATTTCCGGATGGTCTATCTACTAGAATAGCACAAGGAAAGAATTCGCTTATATAGCCGTTCGCGATTTTGAAACTTTGACGCTTAGGTGTCGATCATTAAACATTCAACAACCTAAGCTGTTGAAGAAATAATATAGACCTCTTTATTATTATTGTCCCAGGTACTCCATACTCCATAATTAATGAGATCATTGCACATTGGAGTTCACACTCAGTTAATGTGAACATCCCGTTCTGCTGTTGCCCTTTACACCCATAAGAAGTTGTTTAGGTAGGTGTGTGTTGTAATCTTTACTGTACACATTTAAAAAATATTTTCCTCCATAAGTCATGACGTTTCTAAAAACTTCATGTGAGTATATATTGTTTGTCTCCTTCCTTGACCGACTGTCAAAACGGAAAACACGTTGTTTGAATCATGGAGTACAGAAAGAAAATTGATAAGCAGCATCTCTCACTTACCTGTAGCTAGGCGGTCTAAGATGGGGAAGATTTGGGAAAAGTCCTTCACTTCCTGAGATCTTTCTGATAGGGCTGCCAATTACCTTTCCAGTACGGTGATAAGAGGTTCATACCAAACACAAATGCAGGAAACAGTAGAAGATGTTAAAGAAAATCTGTGAAATAAAACTTTCCTTGTATAAAATCAGTGTTCATATTTAAAGCGTGCACATAATTCAGTAAAAGAATACTTGAGCGCAGTCAGTACACCACTGTCCACACAAAGACATGCCTGGCTAAGAACTGAATATTACTTGGAAGATGCCAACACTGTTTTATTACTTGCATGTATTTTTTATTAATTCTATAGGTGGTACATTTACATACCTCATAAAGACAGGAAAACAAGAGCAGGTGTGCTATAAATGTTTCATGATATTATACCACGATAGTCAAGGAATTTGCCTTTAAACAAGAGACCATTCTGTAAAACGCAGCTAACTATAAAGCACCAGTAATATAAACAAAAATCTTCATCCCATACTCCTTTCCTTGGAAGTGAAGAAGAACAAGAATTAAAAAAGGTCTTGTTGAATCATTCCTAAGTCACAGTATTACTCACTGACAGGATATTAAATATAGACAAATTATGCAGTTTGAGTAACTTCAGATGGTTATTCTGTAGAATTTGTGGAATGTGTCCAATCTTTTCACTAGTTTGTTAGAACCACAAGCTCATCAGTGAGGGAGCACAGTGCAGCAGGTAGCATTGCCGCTTCTTTATCAGGCTTGGTTCTCCATTTTGTTTTTCAGCTGGGGTGTCGTCTTTGTAGTATCTGCAGATCCTTTGTGGCCAAAAGGACTTTACCTGGTGCTCTGGTTTCCTCCCACAACACAAAGCTGCACTGTGGTTGAATTAACAGTCTTCCCAATTGCCATTAGATGCATGTACTCTGTGGATGTATGTATGCTTCCACCCTTTGATGTGTTATTGCCCGTCTAGTATTACTTTCCCTGCCCATTGAGTACAGAGATGCTCTCTATACCCCTGAATTGCATTAAGCGGATAATTGGATGATTAAAGAATGAAACTTATCAGCTACTCGCGACTGTATAACTAGCTTACAGAAAAGCAATGTAGTAGGTCCAACATAAGAAAGAACAATTTTATAGTTCTTAAAAAAAAAAAAAAAAAAGACATCTGAGAGAAAAGTTTCAGGCTTGTCAACCCTCAGCAACATCATCAACATAGAAACTTTTGCTTTTCTCTCTCTCTCTCTCTCTCTCTCTCTCTCTCTAGGCAGCATCCATCCACATTCAGTTTGTAGCTCCTCTGTTTGGTAGTTCATAGTTAAAACACTTTGCATGAAGACTTCAAAGGTAGTGAATATGTTCTGGAAAGTGCGTATAATTATGAAAGCATTGAAAAAGGCAATGGTATCCATTTCCACAACAGTGATGACATTTTAAGAGCAGTAATGGGGTTCAACACAGATCCCTCTCCCAGACAGGATCCATGAAATGTTCAGGTTTATGATTCAGATGTGTCTTGTTTTGACTGCAGTCACTGTTGATTACTACAGGACATTTTTTCAAATCTCTTTGCCACATGATTTGCTACTTAATGGTGCTTTATACAAGGCTTCACATTAGGAATCCTTAGTTGTTACTAAAAAGTATTTAGATTTCCAAATATGAAAAATTTCAAGGACAACTAATCTTTAATGTCGTACCGCTGCTGATGTTCTTTGTCCCATACTGTAACAAAGGGAAATACTTCTTGCACTGTGTCTAACCTGTGTATTAAAAACTTTTTGAAACCTCCAAAAACAGCAGGATCTTCGTTTTGGGAATAAATGCAGTGGCAGTGACGTAACAGGTAGCACATTCACCTTTGATGCAGAAGGCTGTGGGTTCTATTCTCACACCAGGTGGATGGATTGATGACACCGCAATACAGCATAAGAGGGATGCTGCACTTCTGAATATGTCATCCTTTGGATGAGACATTAAACTGAGGTCCTGTCTGAATTGGTGAGAGCTCAGGAGGATGTAAAAGATCCCATGGCACCTTTTGAAAAGAGTAGAAGATGTTCCACAGTGCCCTGGCCAAATTTCACCTAATAGTATAGTCTCCCATTCGATTCTCGGCTGGAGCGCCTTTTGTGTGGAGTCTGCATGTTCTACCTGTGGTCGAGTGACATTAAAGACGTGCAGGTAGGTGCGTGGATAAATGGGCGTGCCTTCTTTGAAGGTTGGGCATCGGGCTGGCAACTTGGCACTGTAAAAATCCACTGCCAATCATTAGCAGATGGGAGTTCTGCTGTGGCGACCCCTAACCGGGAAAAGCCGAAAGACTTTATAGTATAAATACCACCTTGGCTGTTCCCTGAAAAGATGCTTTTAGCTTAGTGGGACTAACCCGTTCAACAAAGGTTAAATGAATAAGAAGTCAAAGTAAAAAAAAATGCATTAACTAACCCGTTCAACAAAAGATAAATGAGTAAGAAGTCAAAGTAAAAATACATTAACTAACCCATTCAACAAAGGATAAATGAGTAAGAAGTCAAAGTAAAAAATGCATTAAAAAAAAACTAACTTTACTTACCTCCAAGTCCAAACACACTGGACTTAGTGGTAGTCCTTTGAGAGGAGAGATTGGAACTGCAGTCATTAATACATACAAAGGTCTGATTAAAGACCAATAATTTTTGTGCCTGAATTGTTGCATGCATCCTTAATCAGTGGAGTTACTGATCTTTTTGCCTAAACTGTTGGAGTATAGAGCACTTTTTTACATTCTTAGGCTGTTCACAGGCAACTGAGATGGTCTTCGTAAGGAATCGTTACCACAGTGTCCTTCATTATCGGCAGGAGTACCTGCAGGAAGACATCTGGTCTGTCTAGCATGACTTTCATGGCCCATAAAGTATATCTGCAGAAAGCAGATTCCCACGAAGGACTGTCACCTTCTGTGTTTATTTTGCTTAGGAGAATAAGAAATACCTTTTCCTTTGAGCCCAGTATTTTAGGGCCTTTCTTGAGCATTAAAAAAAAATCTTCTGGGCCACAGGATTATGTATGCCCCTCCCTCAGCAGAAGAGGCTTCTACCTGTGGTGCAGAGAAAGAACATAGGAAGAAATATAAAAGTAGAGAATCTCAAGAAAATAGAGTAAAAAAAGGTTCTGTGGGCAGAGAGCGTGCCAAGCATTGTGAACTCGCCAATTTTAATTGGATTCAAAGGTCATCAGTCCAGAGATGCACAGCAATGTCATCCCCCACCCCCAGTAGCTCCTTCCACATCCTTAAATATAGATGTCCTTTGGAGGCTGTCGGTGAGATGATAGTCTCATGAACAGCCAGGCCTCACCGGTGTTATCTTCTGTGTCATAGCCATTTGCTGGTGTTCACCACTAGAGAACACTTTCCTGTTACTCTTACACTCGTAAAATGTTTAGAACTGACTGCATTCTGTACAGTCTTTCAAGGATTTAAAACACATTGCAAATGCTTCCTTGGATTCAAATTCCCAGCTGCCAACCCCTAGGAAGCCAGACAGATTATATAGGGTTAAAAAAATCAAATGTCTGATAAAAGCCCAGCTGTTAACCCTTCTTTTATTTTATTGTATGCTGCTA
This sequence comes from Protopterus annectens, assembly GCF_019279795.1. Taxonomy (NCBI): domain Eukaryota; kingdom Metazoa; phylum Chordata; order Ceratodontiformes; family Protopteridae; genus Protopterus; species Protopterus annectens. Next base: position 370,315,199 of record NC_056748.1, on the reverse strand, counting down.
GGAGATCCATGTTAGCCCTGAATATGAAGGCTTTCCTAAATGATGACGGCAGAATTTTAGATCATATAGGAGGAGAAAATTAATTTATGTATACTTCAAACTGGGCATAAGAAAATTAAGTAATTATTGGACTCGTATGCTACAGTATCCTTGAATGGAGGGCATAATGCAGAAACTGAAAAACATGCTGCACAGTCTGTCCCTAACTGTGATCAGGGTCAGTAGGCCCTTGGTGTGATGTTGATGCTGTAGACGGTTGAGCTAGGGGAACAGTGACATTGATAACAAAACACAGCCGGTTTAGACTTCAGCCACTTCTGAAGGGCTTTAGAGTGCAGCTGTTAAATGTGCTGTGGGACAGGGGTCTCTTGTTTTGACTTTTTTCACAAGACCTACAGTAAAAGAGCAGGCCAGTTAGCTAATGAAACAGTTGTTTCACCCTCCCATATCAAAATACTGTTAGAACTATCCTGCTAAACAGTGGACATTTACAGAAAACAGTCTAGAGTGGAGCAGTTCAAGTAAAGAAAAAAACTGAAGAGGGGCCTGAATTCCAAAGTCTTGAATCCTGCGTCAGTTGCTGTCTTCTCTTCCATGACGTCAGGTGGTCAGGGGGTATAAAACATGCAGCTGATGCCGTTTTCTTTAGTCTTTCTTGCTGCATGGTGCTAGAAGCAGAAGCATTTCGCAAGTGACGGTTGGCTGACTACTGAAATATTCGAGTTTGAGTTTCAGAACCGAAGTCTTCACTAAGAACCCCGTTGGGGAAACTTTTTTCTTGATTTTTACCGATGTCAGAAAAAGTTAATAATTGTATTACTTGTGGGAAACAAATACCTCAAAAGGATTTCCATTTATACTGTATTCCTTGCCTAGGCCCTGATCACAACATGCCTGGCTGTCGGTTTTGTGCTAGATTTAACCAACGCACTATTCAGCGTCGGTATATTTTTGCATCAAAGTATTTTGGAAACAGATTTAACTACCCAGAAATGTCATTGGATAGCAATCCGACTACCGGAGTACATAAAAAACGCAAAGAAAAGGACAGAGAAAGGCAGTCGAAATCCAAAACCGACGACGAAGCTTCTCCTAAGCCAGTCGCCGGTACTCAGTGAGGCGCTTTCGCAGCCCCTGATACCCGCTACCTTTGAGTTGCAGGCCTCTACCAACACCTATGTGGAGTCCGGCATGCCACATGATACTCAGGGTATTGGACTGACAGATGTATCCCCCTCGGATGGGTCCAGAGCCGCTGAGCAGGCACCGGCTTCTGAGGGTGTATTCAGACCTTAACATTTGTTTATCAAACCGACGACAGCTGCAAAACCAAGGACAAAAGAAACTTCTAAAACTAAAAAACTGATGCATGAGCCACGTGCACAGGCCTCTATGCCTAAAAAACAGATGATCAAAATGGCTGAAGACCTTATTACCTTGATCAGGGGTACCCATCCCCCTCCAGATAAGAGGCCTAGGCAAGACACTGATTATAAATCTTCAGATCAGGTTTCTATTTCTTCTGATTCCTCTTCTGATCAGGAAGTATCTATACCTCCCTGTGAGGATTCTGATGCTGAGGAGTCTATTCCATCTACATCTCCTCCTGAGGATTATTCATTTGGAGAAACCTTGCATACTTTGAGGGAGCATTTTCACTGGGAGAGTCAAGACTTCTCAGAATCAAAAAAGAGGCTCAGGATTTCCTTCTCTCCCTCAGCACAAGCCTTTAGCCATTCCCCCTGTTTTAGACATTGTGGATGATGTGTTTTCGGAGTCGAGCTTGACCCCTGAATCCTTAACTCTGGCTCCAAGTAAGCCTGACAGATATTACAGGGTCCCTGACTCACATTCATTTTTATTTAGAAACCCTGCTGCTGATCCTGAAACTGTTTCACAGGGTCCAAAGGGGGTTAAGGCCTCAACAGCAAAACATCCTACCCCCTCTGACAGAGATTCAAGGGCACTAGACAGATGGGGAAAAAAGGTTTATACATCTGCAACCTTGGCTGTTAGGGCCGTAAACTGTCATTTTCATATGCTTAAGTGCCAACAACATGTTATGGGATTGCTGAAACAGAAAATGATGTTGATTTCAGAATGTGCAGAAAATAAAGAATTGCAGGAATTATTACATGCAGCTGAACAAGTTGGAAAGCATACTTTGCAATGTGGTTTTGATTCCTTAGAGGCCTCCTGCAGGGCTGCAGTTATTGGATCTGTGATTAGGAGGCATGCCTGGTTAAAGGAACAAAATTTGCCTGATCATGTTAAAGCTAAATTGCTAGATGCACCTTTACAGCATGATTCTCTGTTTGGTATTAAGGCAGAAGAGGTTTTAAAGAAAATGGAAGACAAAGCTAAGTCTATGCAAACTGTTAAAGACTTCTTACAAGTGCAGCCACCAAGATTCAGTAGACACTGGCTTACAATTGGTCCTTTCCTGTGTCAGACAGAGCTCAAAGGGGCAAATCCAGATGCCCTAAGGGTTCCAGATACCAGGCGCAAGATTCATACAGGTCAAAGCAATGGGGCGCTTCCACCTCCAAATCTGGAGGAGATACAGCGCAAACCTACAGAAAGCAATCTCAATTACTTACCTCTGCCTACACCAAGCACTTATCTTTTGGCAGCACCCATAGGGGAAAATTAGCACTTTTTGCTCAAAATTGGCAGTTAATAACCCAGGACAAGTGGGTACTAAACATCGCATCACAGGGATACAGATTCCATTTCCACACTCTGCCAATGGCAAAAGGTTGGCCAGATCTACCAAAACATCAGTGGGCAGAGGCACAGAAACAGGTTACGTCCCTCATGCATATGGGGGCCATTCAGACAGTACCAGACCAGGAAAAAGGACAAGGTTTTTACTCAAGACTGTTCTTGGTACCCAGAATGACAAGGCCTAGTGGCCAATACTGGATTTATCGATTTTGAACACATACCTGGACATTACAAAATTCAAAATGCTGACTTTGCAGCAGCTTCTGCCCATGCTGGGCAAGAATGCTTGGCTGGTAACTTTAGACCTAAAAGAGGCATACCTGCATGTCCCAATAAGACAATCATGCAGAAAATACCTCAGATTCAAGGCTGGCTTAATGCATTACCAGTTCTCTGCACTGCCCTTTGGCTTATCTACTGCACCCAAGGTCTTTACAAAGTGCCTGGCACCGGTAATTGCATTTTGCAGGCAAAGAAGTATACAAATATATCCTTACTTGGCCGACTGTCTCATTCAAGCAGAGAACAAGGACACTCTTCTTCGACATCTGGCATTTCTGGAAAGACTTCTAACATGCCTAGGGTACACAATAAACGTAAAGAAATCACAACTGGTACCCTCTCAAAAGATAACATTCCTGGGTGCAAGCTTGGATACAACTGCCCAGATGGCTTACCTCATGCCAGACAAGCAAAGGCAACTGACTGCTTACTTCAAACTGATGGCAACAAAAACCCAGTCTTCTGCAAGGCAAATTCTGCAGGCTGTGGGCTTCATGGCATCCTGTATCCTACTAATTCCATATGCAAGACTGCATATTTGGAAACTTCAGTGGTACCTAAAACGTTTATGGAGTCAACATTCACACAGTCTGGAAACAATGATTCCTCTCATTCCCTGCAACAGGAGTTTCTATGGTGGGCAAAGGCATCAAAACATGGGACTGCCCTTCACTCTAGTCCCTGCCAGTCAAACCTTAACAACGGACGCATCAGATTATGCCTGGGGGCCCACATGGCAGGAAGATGCATTCAGGGCTTATGGACACCAAAACAAATGCATCTACATATCAACCAGAAAGAGATGCTAGCTGTTCAAAATGCCCTAACAGCCTTCAAGGACTTACTTCATCCAGGACAACTACTGATAAAGATGGATAACACCACAGTCATGTGGTATATAAACAAGCAAGGGGGCACACACTCATACTCCCTTTGCAGATTAGCCATAGCACTGTGGGACACAGCTTTGACCTACCAAGTACATCTTCAAGCTCAATTCCTGCCAGGAAAACAAAACACTCTGGCAGACGATTTAAGCAGAAACCTTATGGATCCTCACGAGTGGAAACTAAATCCACAAGTCTTCAGCATGATAACAGAGAAATGGGGGAGTCCAGACATAGATCTATTTGCCTCTCCTCAAAATTATCAATTGAAAAGATTCTGCACAAGGACTCATCACAGACAAGCATGGAAAGTGGACGCCCTATCCGTTTACGCCTTCCCTCCTCTGCCTCTTCTACCCAAGGTCCTCCTAAAAGTCAGACAAGAGAAGCCAAAGATGATATTAATTGCCCCGGACTGGCCACACCAATACTGGTACCCAATCCTAAGGAACTTGGCTCGATACCCAGCTTGGACCTTGCCTCAAAGACCACAACTACTGTCCCAGCAAAACAATCAGATCCTGCACAATCAACTACAGACTCTGAACCTGGCAGCATGACTAATCATGTAGTCATACAAACAACTCCTCTCAGTAAAGCTGTGATGGATGTCATTTTGGAAGCCAGAAGGCCTAGTACTAGAAAATCTTATGCTGACAAATGGAAGAGATTCTGTGCTTGGAATCAAGCACAAGGAACTGATACAGCAGAACCAAATATTCCTCAGATATTACAATAATTAACTGAGATGCTTGACAAAGGCCTATCTTTCTCATCAGTCAAAGTCCATGCCTCTGCCATTTTGGCTCATTACAATACAGAGCCACCAATCTTTTCTCATCCTTTACTAAAGCAGCATCTTAGAGGAGCCAAAAATGTAAGGCCTCATAGATCACCATTACCTGCAAGGGACCTCAATTATGTGTTGGAAAAGCTCACCCTGCCTCCATTTGAACCAGCTGCTACCGCTGATCTAAAGTTCTTATCATGGAAAACAGCCCTGCTACTAGCAATTACTTCAGCAAGAAGAATTTCCGAGCTACAGGCCCTCATGGCTGTAGAGCCTTTTATCATATTTTATCCAGACAGGGTGTCTGAGGACAAATCCTACTTTTATGCCTAAGGTGGTTTCTAGTGTGGCTCTTAACCAAACAATTCATCTGCCAACTTTTTTTACAAATCTGCAGAACAAGGGGGAGAGAATTCTGCATTCCTTGGACGTACACAGACAGCTAAGATTCTACTTGAGCAGGACAAAAGCTCTAAGAAAAACTGAGCAATTACTAGTGTCATATGCTGCAGGATCAGAAGGAAAGGCTATTTCAAAGCAGACAATTTCAAAGTGGATAAGCCACTGCATCAGTTTCTACTACTTACACCATGGTAAACCTGTGCCCAAGGGCATTAGGTCTCATTCCACCACAGCTGCAGCTACTTCAGCAGCCTTTCTCAGAGGAGTACCAACCAAAGACATTCTAGAGGCTGCTACTTGGATTTCTGTTCCCACCTTTACAAAGCATTACCATTTGCCTCTCTACTCTAAGTCCAGGTCAGGCTTTGCCACTGCAGTGCTGCAGGGACTTATAGCCGCACCTAATGCTGTTTAGCTCCAGCATCCCAACCATAGCTTTGGGATTCTACCCAAATGTAATGACTGCAACAGTGAAACATGAAGAACATAGTACAGTTGTGTACACTTACCATAAATGTAGATGTTCGAGTATGTTCACTGTTGCAGTCCAGGTTACCCTCCGCCATCCCCCTGTCACTCTGAAGTTTATCTTTCTTCCTCTATCTTCTACAACCTATGGGGTGTATTTGCTTGTAGACGAAGGTAAAGTTTTTATATTGATGCCTGTATATATATATATATATATATATATATATATATAAAGTTTTTATAGTGATGCCTGTATATATATATATATATATATATATATATATATATAAAATTCTGCTACCTTGGGGGCAAGAAAAACTAAAGAAAATGGCGTCTGCTGCATGTTTTATACCCCTGATGACCTGACGTCATGGAAGAGAAGACAGCAAACGAAGCAGGACCCAAGAGTTTGGAATTCAGGCCGACTGAGGGCAACCTGCCAGCAGATTACCCAAATGTAATGACTGCAACAGTGAATGAACTCGAACATCTACATTTATGGTAAGTGTATACAACTGTACTTTTCTCTAGTACTTTCCATTTTGAAGTAGCTCTTAGAGACTGGAGCCCAAGGAAGTATGATCTCATCAGAACAGTGACAAGTTTTTAACAGTTTTATTCTAGGGTTTTCTAGAACCCCCAAAAATGACCGTTCTAGCTTACATTTCTCCAGGTTAAACAAATCAAGATATTTATTTTACAGTCCCAGCTTCTCTTGTACCTACAGAATGCTTTACTAGTTATACTGGATGTGAAGAAAGCTTACTTCTACATTTCTCTTCATAACGAGTGTAAATAGTTTTTCAAGTTTATAGGCAGGACAGAGCATTTTCAGTTTACATTCTTACCATTTGGGATGTCCACCACTCCTAAAGTATTTAAATAATTAGTACCTGAGTTTGCCTACCTCAGAATGAGGAGAATTAACATATGGTTATCGCAAGAACCACTGCTACAATATTGTGCGTAACAGATGGGCAGAAATCAACCTGCTGCTAACTCCTATCTGTCCTGAATTTCAGAGTTCGAAAATCTCTAGGGCAGGCTTAGCTCCTTACATAAGGGTCATCAGTTAGGCATCTGGTAGTGAGAAGAGGGCATTCATGTCATCTATGCTCTTTCTGTGCAATCTGTATTCACTAATCTGTCTGTTCGTATCAGTTTCCAAGTAATAAATATTCTTTGTTTATTAATTTTTGTCTTGTTCATTGCATTGATGAATGGCTGATAGTTTGAAGAACTGTGCTTTCTTTTGAGCATGTTGCTCACATTTTTTTGAAGCTTGTGACATCCCTAGAAAAATATCACTAAAAGGTGTGCATATGATAGATAGATCCCACTGAAAACATCCAGGGATATTGTAGAAACTGTTATTTTAAGAAAAACTAAATTGCAAGACTAAAAATTTCAGAGCATTACTGAATCACCAAAGCTCCTTTCTTTAAGTCAGGAAACACTCCTCTCTTCAATCTCCTCAGCAGAAACCTCTTCCTCAAGGGGCTTTAACAACTCTGTCAAATGCTGTTGCAAAATGAGTAGGCCAGAAAATTCAGTCTCTAAAGAAATGAGTAGGTTGCTGTAGGTCTTGCAGACTCCATCATTACCTCAGAGGCCCAGCGGTTTTGGCTGTGAGGCGGCACCATCTGGTAAGCGCACAGATGCAGCAAAAACTTTGGATTTACTGCTGTTTGTCAAAGCCCCTTTGGTGGCAGACAGCAGGGTAATGTTTACCAGGCCCTTATCAGAAATTATAACTGCTTCACAGCTAAACAGCACTCCCCGGGCATCCGTTGTTGCCCAGCACATGGTGTGGACCTCAGAGGAAGGCCGTTTCCCACCAGATATTCTTTAATTTTTTTTGAACAGCAGCTGTCTGTTCCTAGAGATCCAGTCATTTCTTAAGCTGAGTAAAGTTGAAGTCCTTAAGTTAAGTAGGCCTTTGCTGCTACTAAACAGATGTGTGGCCCTGGAATGTTAGTCCCCTAGATGCCTGACCAGCCTACTTCAACTGCAAGAGAGACACAGAATACATGGTGGCCTGACAAAACACGATAGAACCTAACATCTTGGGGACCAAAGCCATTGGTAAATAAGGAAGAAGAGCCCCCCACTCTATGAATATTTCATCTGACTCACATTAGTGAATAAGAGGGTAAGGATTTAGTATATTCGTATGCTTTCATATCTTGATAACAAGGTTATGACCACTAATGAGGAGAAATCCCTGTTGAAGTTTCCACTGGAGATGCCTCCTATGATAAGTTCCTAAATATGATGAAGGTAAATTTCAAATGGATTTCAAACAAATATCCAGCTTCCACAACAGCTGCTTTTGAACCACTAAAAAATAATGAACCTGAACTTAACCACCACTCCTGTGTTCAAAGCCTATGAGCATACATTTGAAAACACATTCTTAGAAGTGGATTCTCAGTCTCTATTTCTGAAGCAACCCAGCACATTTTGGTAAGTAGATGAGAAGACTAAATACTTGTATAAAAATTCCATTGCTGATCCAGATGCTGTCACCTTGAACGATGTCATCAAGTTGGCATAAGCAGTACTCTTCAAAAGTGTAAAGACAGAGACTGTTAAACCAGTTTGGAAAGAAATTATGCATGTTAACATCAGCCCCTTTGGATATTGGGGCTGTAAATTGGCAAATCCATATATTGTAGTACCAGACAGATGTTTGAAACAAATTGACAAGATGGTGGAGTCTGTATTAGTTCCACCTTACTAAAACTGTCCAGACTTACCCAGTCTTTTAAAAACAATGCATAGCGGAAAACTCGGTGTGTACAGACCCCAATCTTATTATTAGCACTTTCATTTAAACATTGACAAACATCTTCAGATCTAACTCAAAACTGCATGCATCAACTTTTAAAACTGTTTCTCATCACATGACCCACTAGTCTCTGCTGGAATCACTAGATCTTAAAGGTAGCATGACCAAATATTCCATTAAAAACAATAAACTACCTTAAAGCTGCTTTTTAAATAGCAGAAGGCATTGAAAATGTAGTACAACAAAAGAAAGTGCATGATATTCATTCAGTACATGTCATGTTATGATCATTACCAGCAGTTAAGTTATTACTTTATTATAAAAGCTTAAGAACCGGTGAACTATTCCTGCACTAATGCACTCACCCCATTCTTTGACTTCATCATCTGTAATGCACTACACCAGCTGGTCTCATCCCCCACATGGTGAGATAACATACTGGACTTGGTTCCCACCAACATAGTTGACCACTTCACCACTTCCATAGTGTGTTCTTCCCTGGAGAGATCAGATCATCAGTCTGTCTCATTCAAAGTGCCTATCCCACCCAACCCTTCCCCAGCCATAAAAAAATTCTCAAAAGCTGACTACACCCTCTAAGGGAGGGTATCAGCAGCTTCACACCACCGCTCCCCCTCAGAGAATGCAGGCAACTATGCTGAACAGTACACCAGTGCAGTATACAAGCACCTGTACAACAGCATGGACTCTGCTATACCCAACAGAACTAAAACCTGCTCCTCAAGGAAACACAAACCTGTCTCGTGGACATCATCTATCAACAGGCTTTACAAGAAAAGGAAGAAACTGTTATCCATGGGTAAAAAGGAGCAAATTCCAAATCGGAAACTCTCTCTTCTCTGCCTCAACAAGCAAATTGGATCACTAGTGAAAAACTGCAAAGCCAATTATGAGTTAAAACTAGCCTCCAAAACAAAGGAAAACCACAAGTCCTTCAGTTACATTAGGAACCTCTATGGCAAAGCCCAAATTTGTTCCGAATTAGTACTTAATGGTACCACTTACATGGATCCTGCCAACTTAGCCAGCCTACTAGCAGATAGGTTCATCACAAACTTCACCACCTTATTGCCCCCAAATGCCCAGTCGACATACCTGGTACTTGTCCCACACCTCACATCTCCATAGCTCAAGTGTTAAAGGCCCTATCCAAGGCAAAGAACGCAGCTTTCATGGGACCTGATAATATCCCAGCTGTATTCTGCACTACTCCAGCAAGAACTAGCTTCGCCACTGAGCACCCTATTCAACCACAACCTAATTATAGGCTTTATTCCAGCAGAGTGGAGAACTGCCATTGTTATCCTCTTGTACAAAGGTGGTGCCACTACTGACCCAGGAAACTATCACCCCATTAGTGTGACAAGTCTGATCTGTAAAGCCATGGAGCGTATTATTATGGATCTCATAAGCAAGGACACAGGCAATCTCCAAACACTCAACCCCACCCAATTCGGATTTGTCAGAGGCAGATTTTTCCTACTGAACCTATTTGACTTCTTTGAGACTCACCAAGGCCCTGGATGAGGGAATGTCAGTACATACAGCTTACCTTGACCTGGCCAAGGCCTTTGACACAATTCCCCACTCGGGCATCATTGAAAAGCTAACACAGCTTGGTGTTAATACCTATCTTGTCAGATGGGTGGCCAGCTGACTCACCGATAGGACCCACAAGGTCAAAATAGGCACCACCACCTCCGACAGCAGACCTGTCACTAGTGGTGTTCCCCAGGGATCTGTCCTGGGACCCCTGCTGTTTGGCATATACTTTTCAGAGGTCCAGGCAAAGTCCAACAGCCTGTGGTTTGTGGATGGGTTCCGTCATTGACTCCCAAGTGACATTAACATAATGCAAGAAGGTCTCACAGCTACAAATAACTGTTACCAAAGTCATGGCCTTAAGTTGAATGCAAAAAAATGTATTATCATACCATTCAGCAAAAACACGGTCCCTACTGATTACCACATCAACGGCAACTCCCTAAGCACACAACCCGCGGTGAGAGACCCAGGTACTCAGGTTGACAACAATCTCACATTCAAGCATCATGTAGTGGCAGTGGTTAGAAAAGCCTTTTACTTGGTTCATCTCATAAATAAAGGGATTGCATCCAGAAAAAAGGAGGTTGTTACCTCTCTGTACTCCTCCCTCATTAGACCTATAATTAAGTATAATGCCCCGTTTGGTATGTACCTCTGCAAACATCTGCACCAACTGGAAAAGCCCCAGAAATACCTCACAAAGAGAATCCATGGCTTCCAACACCTGTCTTATGCAGACAGGCTGAAATCACAATCATTTTACTCGGTATCATACAGATTGCTCAGAGGTGATCTGTGTCTCGCCTATAAGGCAATATCGGACCCTGCCCTAGTAGAGATGCTCCATATCCGTAAGTCTAACTCCTCGCGCATTACCCGCTTGATAGACCTAAATCTAATATGCAACATCAGCAAAACCTGCTGGAGAGACAGGTTTATCTCCCAGAGGCTGCCCTGTCTCGGGGATTGACTTCCCATACATGTCAAACAGACTACCTCTCTGACCCTCTTCAAACACAACCTTGATGAGTGGATGGGAAACCACAAATTTGTCCCAGGGGTTCCACCTTTGTCCCTCATTGACAGGGGTGACAAGTGCTGACTGAGGTTTCTTTTTGGGGATAAACTCTTGGCTAGGCTTGTAAGGGCCCCAGGGCCATTACCCTAGTAACCTCCTATGAACCGTTGTAGCTGTTGTTGATGTTCTTCGTGTTTCACTGTTGTAGTCATCACAGTTGGGTTATCCTGCCAGGGGTAGCCCTCAGTCAGCCCGAATACCAGAGGCTTAGTATTTATGAGTCGGTTGCAGTCGCTTCAGGACTGACGTCAGGTCGTCAGGGGTATAAAAACAGGCAGCTGACGCCATTACATCAGTCTTGCCGAGGAGCCTGAAGCAGAAGCAGTTTGCACGAGTGCTGGTCGGCTGCTACCTGAGTTTTTGTTTCCAAAATTGAATCATCCTGAAGTCTTCTAAAGTTAAGTACCCCATTGGGATCCTTTTTTCTTGCTCTAACCAATGTCAGAAAAAGTTAACAATTGTCTTGCTTGTGGAAAGCAAATACCTCATAGAGATTTTCATTCTTACTACGTCACCTGTTTAGGCCCAGACCACGACGTCCCTCTCTGTCGGTTTTGTGCCTTGTTTAACGCCCAAACCATTCATCGTCAGGCTATTTTTGTAGCTAAATTCTTTCGCTCTCGTTCTCTGTATTCCGAAATGGCTTCGGTAAGCCATCCGACTGCCAATCTTCCGAAAAAGCACAAAGACAGAGACAGACCGCATAGGTCAAAAACGGCTGACGATGCTTCCGTTAAGCTAGCCACCAGTCTGTCGGTACTCAGGCGCCTTTGCAGCCTCTGATGCCCGCTTCTACAGATTCACAGGCCTCTGCTGAGTCCCATTCGGAGTCCAGTATGCCACAAGATGCTTCTTTGACTATGGAACCTGCAGATGTCTCTACCTTGGATGGGTCCGGAGCCGCTGTTCAGGCACCAGCTTCTGAGGGTGTATTCTGACCTACCGATATTCATATTAAACCAACAACTTCTTTTTTAACTGAAACTACTGAGTTTCTCAGGCCCAGAGTTCACACTACACCTAGAAAACCAAGGTCCAAAGTGCATGCTCAAGCTCCCATGCCATAAAAACAAATGCTTAGAATGGCTGAAGACCTTATTACTCTAATTAGTGGAAGCTAGCCGCTAGCCTTCCCCTGCTAAAAGACAAAGAATTGAATTTCCTTCTGATTCTACAGACCAGGAGTCCGATAACTCTGACCCTTCTGATTACCAGGACATACCCTTATCTACCTATAAGGATTCAGTTGCAGAGGAATCCATTCCCCCTGCCTCCCCTCCAGAGGATTTTTCTTTTGGTGAAACTTTGCTTACCTTAAGAGAGCATTTCCGCTGGGAATGCCAGGACTATCCTCAGTTCAAAAAGAGACTCAGGGAATTTTTTTAGATTTGCCTCAGCACAGGCCTCTAGCTATACCCTCAGCCCTGGATATTGTAGATGATTTCTTCATGGAAACAAACCTCTAAATTTATGCCTTTCCTCCTCTACCCCTCCTCTCAAAAGTACAATCAAGATCAAACAGGACAGGCCAGTGGCAATCCTTATTGCACCAGACTGGCCACGCCAGCACTGGTACCCACTCCTACACAGTCTGATAGCAGTGCCACCCTGGTACCTACATCAGACCCCCTCTCTGCTGTCTCAGTAGGAGGGACAGATTTTGCATCCTCAGCTGCAAACCCTAAACCTTGCAGCTTGGCTTATCCCCTGAATACACCACCAGCATCCCTCAGCAAATGGGTGCTAGACATCATCCTTGAGTCCAGAAGGCCTAGGACTAGGAAATCCTATGCTGAAAAGTGGAAAAGATATTGTTCTTGGAGTCAGTCTCAAGGAAAGGACACAGCTGTGCCCACCTTACCTCAAATTCTTGATTACGTAGCAGAGCTGCTCCACAGAGGCCTGTCTTTCTCATCCGTTAAGATTCATGCTTCTGCCATCTCAGCTCATTATAATACTGAGCCACCTCTCTCTTTCTCACCCTATCATCAAGCAGTTTCTGAGAGGAGCTAACTATTTAAGGCCCCCTAGGAAAGCTTCCACCCCAGTCTGGGACCTTAACTTTGTACTGGAGAAGCTTACACTTCCCCCTTTGAACCTGCTGCTTCAGAAGAGTTAAAATTTCTCTCTTGGAAAACAGCCTTACTTCTAGCTATTACTTCAGCAAGAAGAGTGTCTGAGTTACTGGCACTAATGGCGATGGAGCCCTTTATTATTTTCCATACTGACAGGGTTTCCCTCAGGATTAACCCATCCTTTATGTCCAAGGTGGGATCCAGTGTGGCTTTAAACCAGTGCACAGACAGCTCAGGTTCTACCTTGACAGGACTAACCTTTTCAAAAGTCTGACCAGTTGCTAGTTAGCTTTGCTACAGGGGAAGAAGGCAAGGCCATTTTGAAGCAAACCATTTCCAAATGGATAGCACACTGCATCCATTTCTGCTACAAGCACCATGGAAAACTTCTACCCCTCATGGGATCGGAACTCATTCCACTAGAACTACTTCAACCATTTCTCAGGGGAGTCCCTACCAGGGACAGCCTGGAAGCTGCAACCTGGAGTTCTGTACACACCTTCACCAAGCATTACCACTTAACCTATTTTTTCTAAATCCAGAGCTGGATTTGCTACAGCAGTCTTGCAAGGCCTGCTAGCCAGTCCTAACACTTCTTGACTGTCTCCACCCTTCCTCTGTTTTGGGAATCAACCCAAGTGTGATGACTGCAACAGTGAAACACGAAGAACATAGTACAGTTGTGTAGACTTACCATAAATGTAGATGTTCGAGTGTGTTCACTATTGCAGTCCAGGTTTCCCTCCCGCCAGCCCCCTGTCTTTCTCTATCCTTTCTACCTATCCTCTTTATGGCCATTTTTTATGGCAGGGATATTTACTTTTTACTGGAGGTGTTCCACACCATGTAATAGCTTCCTATTTTGAGGGCTCCTGACATCTGGGGCAAGAAAAACTGTTGTAATAGCGTGGGCTGCATGTTTTATATACCCCTGATGACCTGATGTCATCGAAGAGGCGACAGCATCCGACGCAGAACTCCCAAGACTCTGGTATTTGGGCCGACTGAGGGCTACCTGCAGGCAGATTACCCAAGTGTGATGACTGCAACAGTGAATACACTCGAACATTTACATTTATGGTAAGTGTGCACAACTGTACTTTCTCGATCTCCGTATTCTGAAATGGCTTCGGTAAGCAATCTGACTACTGATCTTCTGAAAAAACGTAAAGATAAAGACAGATACAGACCGCACAGGTCCAAAATTGCCAACAACGTTTCTGTTAAGCTAATCGCCAGTTTGCCGGTACTCATTGAGGCACTTTCACAGCCCCTGATGCCCTTTTCAATGGCTTTGCAGGCCGCTACCGAGACCCGTTCAGAGTCAGGTATGACACAAGACTCTTCTTTGACTATGGAACCTGCGGATATCTCTACCTTGGATGGGTCCAGAGCCACTGTGCAGGCACCGGCTTCTGAGGAAGTTCTTCGCATTACCGATATTCGACCCAAACCGATGACTTCTTTCACATCTTCAGTTCTTTCTAAAACTACCGAGTTTCTAAGGCCAAGGGTACAAGTTACGCCCAAAAAAAACGACGACCCAAACTCAAGCGCTTGCTTCCTTACCACAGTCTCAAATGCTTAAAATGGCAGAAGACCTGATCATGCTGATTAGGGGAAGCCAGCCTTCCCCTGCTAAAAGAAAGAGACTTGTCCCCAGTAGGGTTGCCACCTTTTCAAATGGCCAAAGTGGGACATTTTCAGGACAAACATCAGATTTTGCAGGCCGACACATACCCACGGTCAGTACTAAGGATAGAACTTAACTTTTTTGTCTACATACTAGCTTATTCTTGTAGCATTTTAGTTGCTTATTCTGTTTCTTATAACATTTAGATATTTTAGATACAGAATAACTGTGTTATGCAACTATTACATACAATATAGGACATAATTATGTTCTATAATCTCAGGACATTTGCCATTTTTAATATTTTTTGTCAGGACACAACTGCCCAAAGAGGGACTGTCCCTCACAAAGTGGGACAGGTGGTAACCCTAGTCTCCAGCAGCTTTAACTGACCAAGAGTCCGACGACTCTGAGGTTTTTGAATATGAAGGACATGCCCTTATCTGCCTACGAGGATTCAGAAGCAGAGGAATCCATTCCTTCTGCTTCCCCTCCAGAGGATTTTTCTTTTGGTGAAACCCTACGTACTTTGAGAGAGCATTTCCACTGGGAATGCCAGAATTATCCTCGGTCCAAAAAGTGACTCGGGGAATTTTTAGATTTACCACAGCATAGACCCTTAGCTATCTCTCCTGTTCTGGATGTTGTGGATGATATCTTTATGGAATCCAGTCTAACTCCTGATACTGTACCCCCTGCTCCAAGGAAACCAGACCGGTACTACAGAGTCCCTGACTCTCACAAATTTCTTTTCAAAAATCCTACTGCTGACCCAGAGGTCATCTCCCAAGGACCTAAAGGAATAAAAGCAACCACAGCTAAGAATCCCACCCCTTCGGACAGGGATTCCCGATCTTTAGACAGATGGGGTAAAAAAGTATACACCTCTGCAACTCTTGCCAATAGAGCATTGAATTGTCAGTTCCACATGCTGAAATACCAGCAACATATTATGGAACTTATTAAGCAAAAATTATCTACCTTTCCTGACTGTGCTGAAAATGAAGAATTACAGGAGCTTATGCATTCTGCAAGCCACGTCAGCAAGCTTACCCTGCAGTGTGGGTTTGATGCCATATATGCATCTTGCAGGGCAGCAGTCACTGGTTCTGTACTTAAAAGGCATGCTTGGCTTAAGGAGCAGACCTTGCCAGACCATGTCAAATCAAAATTATTGGATGCTCCTTTGAACAAGGACAATCTGTTTGGCACTAAAGCAGAAGAGGTTTTAAAAAAGATGGAAGAAAAGGCTAAGTCTATGCAGACAGTCAAAGATTTTTTGCAAGTGCAGCCTCCAAGATTCAGTAGGCATTGCCCCTCTCCAGCCCCTTCTAGACCATCTCAGACTAGACCCA
The DNA here is from genome assembly GCF_019279795.1 of Protopterus annectens. Taxonomy (NCBI): domain Eukaryota; kingdom Metazoa; phylum Chordata; order Ceratodontiformes; family Protopteridae; genus Protopterus; species Protopterus annectens. Next base: position 370,299,145 of record NC_056748.1, on the reverse strand, counting down.
GGGGAAACAGACCCCCCCCAGATTACAGTCTCAGGATATGCAGAGATTTAAGCAATGGAGTACTTCCACTTCTAAAACAGGAAGTGCTAAGCCACCCCCTTATGGAAAGGTTTCACAATGACATCTCAACTCCACTCCTCACCTCTGCCCAATTGCTCGTGCCCCTAAGAGGAAAACTTTCCCACCATGCAAAAAACTGGACCTCCATCACCAACGATCAGTGGGTCCTCAACATAGTATCCCAGGGTACAAATTTTATTTCCACACACTGCCAACCCCAAAAGGGTTCCCAGACCTTCCTCCAAACCAGTGGGCAGAGGCACAGAACCAAGTTCAGTCCCTGCTCTCCATAAGGACAATCCAGCCTGTTCCTGCAGAACAGATAAGCCAAAGTTTTTATTCCAGACTTTTTCTGGTACCCAGAAAAGAGGGCACCTTGTGCCCATTCTTAGATATTTCCATTCTAAACACCTTCCTGGTGGTACCAAAATTCAAAATGCTCACCCTACAGCAGCTTCTCCCTATCCTGTCCAAAGATGCCTGGTTAGCCACCCTAGACCTAAAGGAAGTCTGTCTGCACATCCTTATCAGGGACTCCTGCAGGAAATATCTATGTTTCAGGGCAGGATCTATGCATTATCAGTTCTCTGCACTTCCCTTTGGCTTATCCACTGCTCCCAGAGTTTTCACAAAATGCCTGGCTCCAGCGATTGCCTATTGCAGGCAGAGAAAGATTCAAATATACCCTTACTTGGACGATTGCCTGATTCAGGCAGACAGTCAGTTAAAGCTGTTGCAACACCTGACATTTGTAAAGGACCTTCTAACCTCCATGGGGGACACTATCAACAAAAAGAAATCAAAACTAGTCCCTAGTCAAAAAATTGTATTCCTGGGAGCAAGCTTGGACACAGCATCCGAGATGGCATTCCTTACTCCAGAAAAACAAGCCTGACCATACTTCACTCAAATGGCCACCAGAACCCAGCTATCCGCAAGGAAAATCCTGCAGGCTGTAGGGTTCATGGCCTCCTGAATTCTACTAATTCCATATGCCAGACTGCATATGAGGGCACTTCAGTGGTATTTAAAAAGTCTTTGGTGCCAACATTCTCAGGACCTGGAAACTATCATACCTATAATACCTTGTCTCAAGACAGTTTCTTTGGTGGGCAGCAGCATGCAACCACAACAAAGGGACTTCCATTTACACAACCCCATGCCACCGAGACCCTAACCACAGATGCATCAGACTATGCCTGGGGTGCACATCTGGACAGCAGATGCATTCAGGGCCACTGGAACCCAAACCAAATTCATCTGCACATCAGCCAAAAAGAGATGCTAGCTGTTCAGCATGCTCTGACAGCTTTCAGATCCCTACTCTCACTGGGGCCCCTTCTAATAAAAACTGACAACACCACAGTGATGTGGTGCATCAACAAGCAGGGGGGAACTCACTCTTAAACATTCTGCAGGCTAGCCGTGACCCTGTGGAGCACAGCCTCAGCTATGCATACTCACCTGCAAGCTCAATTCCTGCCGGGCAAACAAAACTCTCTGGCAGATGACTTGAGCAGAAATCTCCTAGACCCACATGAGTGGCAATTAGACCACAACACCTTCAGCCTTCTAACCTAGAAATGGGGTACCCCAAAGGTGGACCTATTTGCCTCCCCCTGCAATCCCCAGCTCAGCAAATTCTGCACCAGGGTACCTCACAGCAAGGCCTGGGAAGTGGATCTCCTATCCTTCCAGTGGGCAATCCCCTCAATCTATGCATTTCCCCCTCTGCCTCCTCTTTCAAGAGTACTACTCATGAAAAGGCAGAAAAGACCAAGGACAATCCTGATTGCCCCAGACTGGCCATGCCAATACTGGTACCCAGTACTGCACAGTCTGTCACCAATGCCACCATGGCACCTAACCCAGATCCCAACCCTCCTCACTCAGCAATAGAGATGGATCTTGCATCTGCAATTGCAAACCCTGAGCCTGGCTTATTCGTTGAATTCTTTTCCAGTGGCCAGCCTAAGCAAGCAAGTGCTGGATGTCATTTGTGAAGCCAGAAGACCCAGTACATGGAAATCCTATGCTGATAAGTGGAAATGTATTGTTCCTGGATTCACTCTAAAGGAACGGATACAGCACAGCCCTCTTTACCTCTCATTCTGGATTACCTAGCAGACCCGCTCCACAGAGGCTTGTCCTTCTCTTCCATTAAGATCCATGCCTCTGCCATCTCTGCTCATTACAGCACTGAGCCACCTCTCTTCTCCCACCCTCTCAAATAGTTCCAGAGAGGGGCTAACAACTTAAAGCCACCAAGAAGAGCCCCCACCCCTGTTTGGGACCTTAATTTTGTGTTTGAAAAGCTCACGCTACCCCCCTTTGAGCCTGCAGCATCAGCAGAGTTAAAATTCCTCTCTTGGAACACAGCCTTGCTTCTGGCCATCACTTTAGCTAGAAGAGTGTCTGAGCTACAAGCACTTATGGCTGTGGAACCCTTCATTATTTTTTCATGCTGACAGGGTCTCCCTCAGGACTAACCCTACTTTTATGCCTAAAGTGGTGTCCAGTGTGGCTGCCAACCAATCTATCCATTTGCCCACCTTTTTCCCTAATCCTCTAAATAAGGGGGAAAGGATCCTGCACTCTATAGATGTGCACAGACAGCACAGATTCTACCTTGATAGGACTAAACCCTTCAGAAAATCTGACCAGTTACTAGTCAGCTTTGCACCTGGGGCAGAGGGCAAGGTCATGTCAAAACAAGCAAACCATCTCCAGATGGGATAGCACACTGTATCCATTTCTGTTACAAACACCATGGGAAACCACCCCCTGAAGGGGTCAGAACGCATTCCATTAGGGCAACTTCATCCTCTACAGCTTTTCTCAGAGGAGTCCCTACTAAGCACATTTTGGAAGCTGCTACTTGGAGCTCTGTTCATACCTTCACCAAGCATTACCACCTGCCTATCTTTTCCAAATCCAGGACGGGCTTTGCAACAGCAGTCCTACAGGACATACTAGCCAGCCCCAACTCTTCTTGACTGCCTCCACCCATTCTTCAGCTTTCGGAATCAACCCAAGTGTGATGACTGCAACAGTGAAACATGAAGAACATAATACAGTTGTGTACATTTACCGTAAATGTAGATGTTCGAGTGTATTCACTGTTGCAGTTCTGGTTTCCCACCCTCCAGCCCCCTTGTCTCTCTCTCTCTCTCTCTCTCTCTCTTACTCACTCCTTACACGGCTGTTGATATTTACTTTTTACTGGTGGTGTTTTTTCCACCATAACTTAGCTCCCTATTTGGGGGCTCCTGATATTTGGGGCAAGAAAAATTGATGTAATGGCATCGGCTACCTATTTTTATACCCCTGACGGCCTGAAGTCAGCCCTGAAGCGACAGCAACCGACGCATAAATACTAAGTCTCTGGTGTTTAGGCCGACTGAGGGCTACCCCTGGCAGGGTAACCCTAGTATGATGACTGCAACAGTGAATAACACTCTAACATCTACATTTAAAGTAAGTGTACACAACTGTACTTTCTACCACTTCATTATAAAGTTACTGTTAAAATGCTATAAAAAAACTGCCACTTTTAATGATTTTATACAAATAAATATATAACCCAGTGTATAATTAAGACATATAAAAGCCATATGAAAAAAACATAAAAATATAAAAAGTGTTATAAAAATATGCAAAAAAGCATGTAAAACAATGCATCCAAAAAATAATACATGCAAAAAAATTCAAAAAAGCATGAGAACCCCCTGCTTGTGTATGACAGTAATAATGCTATGCTAGAAGAACTAAATCTATCTATTCAAGGCCTATGTTTAAGCACACTATTGACAGATGAATATTCATTCAGACCTGGATATGCATGTAAATTGAGCATGATTTGCCATTTTAATTGTTTCTCCTCTAATTGCAGAGACCAAGGTTCAAGCCTTGAGCTGACCAAAACTTGTTCTATTACCATATATTTAAATTCATGGTCCTCATTACTAATAACATGTTTGACTAGAGCATTAGTTAATTTTTGCTTCTTAATAGCGTATTCATGCTCATATATTCTTTCAAGTTTCTCTCTGTTTTCCCTACATAGTATGAAGGGCAATCTTGACAGGTGGCCAAGTATACCGCCCCTTTTGTGCAACAGTTGTATTTGCCTTCCAACTTGTACTTAATGCCTGTTATTTCAAAACTGTCCCTTACATTAATTAAGGCACAATAATGGCACATACTACATTTTTTCATTCTTGCTTTCCTTCCATTTGAGCTTTTTTGCTCTAACAGAGCCTTAATATTTGTACCTCTTCTTGTAATTAGTCTAGGTCTTTCTTTTAGTCTGTCCCCTAGATGGCCATCTTCCTCAATAAGTACTTAATCTTTACTAGTATATTTCTCATTGTCTCATAATCGCTAGTGTAAGATGTAATAAAATTAGAGGTATTAGTTACTTTATCTGTGTTGATGTCCCCATATATTTGCACCTCACTTTTTTATTATTTAATATTGGCTGAAAATAACCACTTTTCCTTTTATGGGAAACCTGTCCAATCAGTTCGGTCAATAATCTGTCTGGTTAGCCCCTAGCGTTAAACATTCTTTTCAAGTTGTCATTTTCTGTTTGAAACTCTTCATCTAATGTGACCATCCTGGCTGCATGGACCAGTTGTCCCTTGATAACTGATCTCTCTTGATGCTCAGGATGTGCACTATCATAATGCAAAAACAATTTGGAATATGTTTCCTTCCTATGTACTTTAGAAAGAAATCTTTTAGCATATTGATCTTTACGCATATTTACATCTAATAAAGAAATAACAGCGTTGCTCATTTCATATGTAAAGATAAAAAAATTAGTAGTGCCATTCAAGTAATTAACAAATTCTTTTAAGTCCTTTTCATCTCCTGCCCACAAAGTAAAGATGTCATCCAGGTACCTTAAATACAGGGACATTTTGTCTTTGTATTCATGCCTATTTAAAACATACTTCCTTTCCCACTGGGCCATAACAAGATTTGCAAAAACAGTACCACACGGTGACCCCATGGCCATCCCTACTTTCTGTAGAAAATAACTTCCCTCAAAATATATGTAGTTGTTTTGTAGTGCAAGCTCAAACAGATCCACACGTGAATTAATTTCCGATTGTGATACAGCTTTTTCAAATAAAAATTCACTGACTCTGTCAATACCTAACTGTTGTGGGATCACCAAGAAAAGGTCTTTCACATCAATAGTAAGAAACAAATAGGTATCATTATACTCTACTTCATTTAACAGTTTCAAAAAATGCCACGAGTCTTTGCATTTTTGTGTTTCTTATTGCAAAAAAAAACTTTTAACTTAAGATCCAAATACTTGCACAGGCATAAGTGACAAAATTGCGCCCATCCACTATGGGACACACACTGGGTTGATTAATGCCCCTTATGAATCTTCGGCATACCAAAGATCAGTGTTGTTGTAGAAGAGGGCATAGTGACATAGTTATACAAATGGATATCAATATGTCTGTCAAGAAACATGTCCAGCAGGGACACTGCTATACTTTTGTAGGCTCCATTAGTTTGATTTTTGGAAACTTCTTCATATGTATCCGTTTTAAAATTGTTGTCATTCTCTCATTGTAGTCATGCACACCTGTAATCACTAACCTACCCCCTTGTCAGGTTTCATAACTCTGATATTCTGCTCTGTGAGACATTTTAAAAGTTCCCTTTTGCTATTTGTTAGATTATCTGCAGCCTTGTTGCTGTTATGCAACATGTGCCGAAAGTCATGTTCACATATGTTCTCATAAATCATAAGAGCAGGGTGGAGGGGTGAGTTGAATGCGCCAGCTATATGTGTGTCCACAGACATTGTCATGTCACCTTCGAACAGCAATTTAAAATTAAGCTTAGCTAAATAAAGCTTTAGGTCAATAATAACCGTTGCAATATTTGTCCTAGACCTAGGTACAAAATTCACTGCTTTGGTAAGAAAATCAGCCATGCTGGAATCAACCAAAGTCTGTGAAAAACTGTGCATTTTAAAGTCCCCATATTTATTCAAAACCACTATTGGGCCTTGTTTTTGCAATTTATTTACATAACTTGTCTCTGGTTGCTCTTGTTCTGGTAATTGTTCCTGACCTGCCTGCATCGTTGCAGCCAATTCTGTTGAGGCCACCTTTGCTGATTCCTCCGTGAAGGTGTACGAAACTCCTGGTCATGAAGATTCTCACAGTCCTTGCTCTTTGGTTCCTTTCTCTAATTCTTTCAGAACATCTTAAGTACGGAAACTGTTGTTGATCGTTAATATTAAATGACTGCTCATTTTGTATCTGCTGATCAGTTTCCTCCTGGACTTGGGAATATTCAAAGTGTTGACAACATCAGAAGCATGATTTTTTTCTGCCCCACTATTGACTCTTTGGAGGCTTTGAGTGTGCTACCTCTCTTCTATACTAATCTCTGTCTCTATTCAACTTTTTTATTTTATTTTCCTTGAGCATCATTAAATTTTGTACAGTACTGCTATAAATGCGCTGATGCTCAAACATATCTAGCCTACGCCTCATCCTGCTTTATGCTGTTTTTCAGCTGGTCAAGATCCTCACCCAAATTGTCTATGTCCTTAGTGCTATACTTGATTAAAACTTTGAGGAACTCACAACCGTGTCTGTTAAATAAATTGACCACTTCAGTATGCAAAGGGGAATTCACAACTAATCCTGTGGGGGGTAGCACCATAATAAACATTCCTTCAGATCAGCATTTTCAAGCTTTAATTTTTTTTGAAATTATGCAGCTTATAATCAAAGTTATTTAGTTTCTCATGCATACTGTCATTAAATGTTTGCTGAGCAGGGGAATTGCCAGAAAAATTGAGGGCCCTTTTAAACCAGTCCCTAAAAGCAGAGGCTTCCCAGAATTGCCGTAACTGTTGATTGTTATGACTACTTAATGAAGTATAAGAATGTGGTGCTGCTGCTGCATTCGCACCTAAAGCAGACATACCAGCAGTTCTTGCCATTTGCTCAGCTTGGTATCCACTAGTCTGCTGTTACTGCAGTCCTGTCAATAAGCCAGTTTTCCTCCTCTGGTGTGGTGGAATCGAACTTCCTTCAGAGCCAGTAGATACATTTGCAGAATTCAGTCCCATTCACCTCCCAAATATGTTGCATTTGCATAGTACTTAGAAGTTCAATGCAAGCCATCAACTCCTTGTGTGAGCTGCTCAATAAGAGCTGCTATGTTAAGAAGAGTCATTTCATATTCCCTTTTGGAAAACAAGGCCTGTGATCATCCTCGCTGCTCCTGCTGTTCAGTTTCCAGTGAGTTGTAATCCACAAACTACTGAATAAACTGAACAAGCAAATCAACGAAAAACTGTTGAAAACAAAAAATAACGCAAAGCGGGGAAACTTGGTGTTTGCAGACCCTAATTTTATTATTGGCACTAGATCTAGTGACTCCAGTGGGGACTAGTGGGTCATGTAATGGGGAAAAAGGTTTAAAAGTTGATGCATGCAGTTTTGAGTTAGAGCTGAAGAAATTTGGCAATGTTTAAACAAAAGCACCAGTAATAAAACTCTGGTCAGTATACACAGAGTTTTCTGTTTTGCATTGTTTATTATTTTAAACAGTTTTCCTTGGTTGGTTTGTTCAGTTTATTCACGCATTCAGACTTTGTCAGGGCTTGCCACCCTGTAAACATTGACTCTAGGTGACATGATCACATTGAATACATTTGATGTGATCTCCTGACCATGGGAGAAGTGGGAGTGATGAAGATGATGGCTCAGAATGGGAAAACATGACCACAAAATGCAACTGATACATCCGCCTTGGGTATTTTAGGTAAAAGGTATGCTAAAATAAGGCTCTTGACCTTGCATGATGACATGGAGGCAACTCCTGTATGCTTCCTTGGACTAAGTACATAGTAAGAGCGGTTGGGGTGTGTGTAGTAATTGTTACACAGCCCTGAATGTACTGTTACGATTGGGTCTGGCACTACAGGAATACGTCACAGGTTTATCTTTTTCTTAACATTGGAGAGTAATCACAACGCTCCATGCACCACAAGGATTTCCCCTCGATATATCTACTGGTTTCCATAATTGCTTGCACTAGTATTGCCTTAAACAGGAAGTAACGCGTGGATATTCTCATTTTCCTTATGCTTCTTGTCAAAATGCTGTGTGGAAAGTCCCTTTATTATTTTTGACAACTTTATTAGTAAAAGTAATGATGGAAAACACTGTCAGCTGGGATTTTTTCCCTTTCACTTTCAAAGAAGTGGTGGTGGTACTCTTTGCAGTTTATTTTACTGGTGACACAGCTTCAGAAAAAAAGAAGCAAGTCTACATACTTGCATCATAAAATCTTAAGTCACAAAAATCCTCTTTTCTGTTTTGTTTTCTAGAAAAATACAAAGCCGGGGATTTTCATCTTTTTTTTGTCTTGTGGATTATTTAATAATTTGAAATATATTCAAACATTTGGTATTTGAACCTGCTCTCATCATTTTATCGCTAGCTAGACTTTGAGGCTTCAAATCTTGTTTTTGAGCTCCGCATTTGGAACTGCTCGTGTGTGTCTTTATTGTACAGATCTGCTGGCATTTTTGTACCAAAGGAAATTTTCTTTTTTTTCCCTGTTGTTTACATTTACACGTGGTATCACCGCCCCACTGGGAGATCTAATAAGTTAATAAAGCTAGTCCTAATGTAATTTTGTACAGAGCAAAGTTTACCCCAATTGTTTTTCAGCCCCTATTCTAGCACAGTCTAAACAGTCTGTAATCTTACGCAGTGACAATAACAGAGTTGTAGAAATGCTTTTAAGGTGAGATGAGTACTTGCAAGTTTAAAACATATCAGATTCTACTATTATGTCAGTAACTGAGCACAACCGTGTGTGGTCTTGCTCTTTAAGAGATTGATACCACTTAACTTTATCTGTAGGATTTACAGGTTATGTATACATTTTACTTTCCTCCTCCATGGCACAAAAAGCAGCTGAACAGTTTCACACTGTAGTCCTATTTGATTTCAAGCAACTGCATAATTTGCACTGGTAACAAAGAATTTTCTGACTTAATTTTTACCCTTGCTGGTGCCCCAGTGTTGCTTTTTAAAATACCAAGTCATTAACAAATTACTGTTGTAACAAGTGAGCATTTTTCAAACTGTGATTTTTTTTTTAGGCGATTTTTGCCTCTGTGATTGCTGTACTTGCCTCCCTTTGGTTAGACAGTGTATGTTTGCTTGCCTGCTCCAGATATTCCACCTGGAGCTGAGGCAAGAACTGTCTGGGGAAGGGTGTATCACTCTTGCAGCCATGAGCATGCATGTACTGTCACTAGAATTGCTTCGGTGAGAGTATTTTTTTGACTAGCCTTAACTCCACACCCTTGGTGGTTGGGGGGTGATAACATGCATCTTGTCATGGTGGTGGTCCACAGTCCCCTCCTGTTTTTTCTGGCATGCTACCACATACGCACTATAAAGGCTACCAGCCTTCAGTGATTTGGTAAGTCTAACAGCTGCCACCAGGCTGCCTCTTTGCGTTACTGCAAATCCTCTAAGGGATACTGTCAGTGGGCACATCCACTTTTACCCCTCAGTCCCCACCAGAATGGCCTTACCCTTCTTCTCTGCCAGAAACACCCATCGTGCTGGCCTAACCTGAATTACTTAGGCCATAATCAGGGTTTTGATTGTCATACCTCTGAACTGTCTAGATTTTTGCCTCATATTTTGGTCTCTTTTTATAAAATTGCAGTTTTCTGGCAAGTAATTGGCAAATCATTGAGAACTGAACTCAGAAAATAATGAATGACATTTGAGTTTCAGATTTCATACCCTTCAGAAAATTCAGAGTAATGTGAAACTTGTCATTCTGTTAACTTTATAAGCTTGTAAGAACAGTATTTAAAAGTTGTCTGTATTTGTGGCCCTTTGCCCCCCATTATTTAAGGCTTTGTTCAGATTTCTTGCTCTAATAGGTTGAGAGGTATGTTGGGTATTCAGGCAGTGATTAAATTGCAAATATTTTAACTTAACCTCACTTGGCTACATTTTTGTCCAGCTAGTCTACATTTATCTGTTATGGACAGTCTGATGTAAATGTTTTTGAAGGTACCAGCTTCCACAAGTAAACTGCTTGTTTCTGTAGTTTGGATAAGAACTGAATATGTATTGAGGAGATGCCACAACCTTTACATTAGAATATCACTTCAAATTCTCCAACTAAGCTGCCTAAATTTAAGCCTTTGCTTACAATTCTTTCAGATGGATATTTTCCTGGCAATTCATGGGGCCATTTTATGCTGGTAAGTACTCATCCAGGAACAGCATAACAAATAGTCCACCCCACCCCCGGTCATAAGTTGGAACTTGTAACAATCAGCAGACATACATCAGTAAGTCTCAGTCATTGTTAATTTGCAAATAAAGTTACTTAAAATGTTGACCGCACTCCAGTCTGAAGTGCTAGTAGAACATCTCAGCAGTGGAAATCTGTCTAGTCTGAGTCCATATGGCGAATGCTTTAGCTTATTACTTAAACACAGCGTTGTACAGCTAGTCTGTATTTGTTTTTCAGGGATTGTCTGACTTAATCTTTTAGAAGTCTTCAACCTCTCAAAGTGAAATTATTTATACAGAGCTGGAGTTTGGACTTAAACAGTTTTTTTTTCTGTGTTTATGCATTCAGACAAAATGTTTTTCCACATAACGGAATACTTGAACCTTAGTACCTGCTCTGATAATTTTTCAGTGCAGAAGAAATAATCAGATCCTAAAAGGACTAGTTAAAGATGTAACAGAGCAATATTTCTGTAGCAATATATTGCATTGTATGCATTCAAACTAATGATGCCTTGGCAAGTTATTTATATTTCATATACCTAACCTGAGTTTGTCATACATTGGTTAGATTTAAATATTACCAGACTTTTTTTTTAAGTGAAATTAGCAATCTCTTGCTGCATTTTAGATCTGGATACTCTAGGCATTGAGTTGACTGTCATTCTGAGTGCTTTAACTTGATTATAATTTTTCTTCAACACCGAGCTTGTCAAACTCTTCAGAGTGCCTGCTCAGAGTTTCTATAGCCAGTTGGGCTTTCTTGTTCTTTCCTTTCAGTGATGATTCCTGCAGTTATTCATTTAACTTTTGTCAATATGTAGTTATCTACAGTGGGAGGTTAGCATAATGGTTAAGGTGTTTACCTTACAGACACAAGGTGCAGAATTTGATCCCCACATGGAAAAATTGGCTAGGCTTAAAATGGCCCACAAGGGCAGTTACCCTAGTACTAATCCATGAACCTATGAATCTAAAAATCTGTGCTCAGTAAAACGGGAATCTGAGGAGTAAACGCAACACAGTTGAAGTTTCCAGATCTGTAGCCCAACCTTAACTATCAAATGCAGCATTAATTAAAAGATGATCCACTAAGCCCTGTTAAAGTTTAAACCACATAATGCCAAGTTAAAAAAAAAAAAAAGTTCAGTAGAGTGCAGGAGTCTGAACTTTTTTCTCTTAGCCACTGAAAACTGAAAATATGCCCAGCACTTAAAGCACATATGACCAGTTTACAGCATAAAAAAAACTAAATTAATAAGCAAAGGTGTACTTCAGAAAGTCTTTACTCCTCTGTAGGTAAAACTATGCAGACTCCACTCAAAATCAGGCATTGTTGACAAACTCAAGAAGTTGGTTGCAGACTCATATGTCACCCGGTGGATAGCCAATTGGATTACAGACTGGACCCAGTAAGTTAGAATTGGGGGTCCACCTCTGCAAAGATGCCCGGTAAAAGTGGAGTCCCTCAGGGATCAGTCCTTGAACTGCTCTTTTTTGGCATTTACTCAGAAGTCAAGGCCAGTGTCAGTGGTCTCTGGCTGACTAAATTTGCAGATGATTGCAAATTAGGAGTGGTCATTGAATCCCACACTGACACAGATGTTCTGCAGGAGGGGCTGACACAGACAAACAACTGGTGTCAGATCCATGGACTAAAACTAAATGCCAAGAAATGCATAATAGTATCCTTTAGGAAGTCATCCATCCCTGGTAACTCTCATATTGATAACACACCTCTTAGAATTGACTCGGTAGTCAGGGACTTGGGGACACACATGGATGATAATCTATCCTTTGACCATCACGTGTCTACAGTAGTGAGGAAATCATTCTGTGTTTCGCAACTTATAAAGAAAGGTGTGACATCCAAATCCAAAGAAGTCATAGGTCTGATGAATGCTGAATACAGTGAAACAATCATTGAGTACAATGCCCCCTTTGGTATGTACCTAACCTGACATATCCCACAGTTGGAACACCCACAGAGGTTCCTCACTAAAAGAATATAGGGCATAAGTAAAATGTTCTATGCAGACCGCTTCAATGCCCTATCCTTGTATTCTGTTTCCTACAGGCTTTTGAGGGGAGATGTATGCCTGACATACAGGGCATTGTCGGACTCCACTAATGGACCTTCTGCATATCCACAAAACAAACAGCACTAGAATTACCCGTTCTAAAGACGTAAACCTTGCCTGTGATATAAATAGGACCTGCTGGAGAGACAGGTATGTATCCCAGAGACTACCTCGTCTGTGGAACAGGATCCCCATCCATGTGGAGCAGAGTTCCTCCTTAACACAGTTCAAGTGCAACTTGGACAATTGGATGGGGAATCAGAAATTCATCCCTGGTTTGGCACCTTTGTCTCTAATGGACACAGTCAGCCTGTAAATGACTCGTCTCCCAGGCTCCTACTTACACTTATCAAGGGTATCAGAACTTTCCAGAGATTTGGGATGCATGGCTAAGCTTAAAAAAACCCTTGTGGTTGTTAGCTAGTAAGCACCTATGAACTAAATGCCCTTCCATTTTACAGTTTTCATCTTGAGTCCTAACTTACTTCAAATATAGAAAAAAATAAATTAAAAAATTAAAAGCATTTAACTGGGCCTCACTAAATTTAGGTTTCTGAAAATAAACACCCAGAAGATTATGCAAACTGCTATAGTTGATCTAATCCAACAAGCTTCAGAATTGTCAGAAATATTTGGGGTTAATTCAATCAAAGTTCAATACAAAACTACAAGTTTACAGAAGGAAAGTAAATAAGTAAATAAATAAATTGAAAAGCAACGGTTTTAACCTTGAACGCTGTACCAGAAGTTGCAATTTATGCATTAAGGGAGGTACATGGCCTTAAGATTAACTTTCTCTTAGAGAATTGGCACTCCGTAGATCGCACCCTGATTAGAGAATGAACATTCTCCAGCAGGATGTTAAGCAAGCAATAATGCTCGACAGGGTGTGTGTTAGTGTGTAAATAATGCCTGCCCAGGGGTGTTCTGAGGTGTGTCAGGCCTCAGAATACCTCAGGATGAGCGTTATTTACACTGTAACACTCACCCTGTTTAGCATTATTGGTTGCTTAACACATGGGTGGGTCGTATCTTGGATAGCTTCCCCTCACTTTCAGGGTGAAACCATCTCAGAGTTAATATGACTTAAATAGCTCCGGTGTGGAAGGTGTTTAAAAGTGTAACTGGAATATTCAGAATTTAACATTTTTAATTTTAATCACAATTTTTATCTTTTAAAAATGTTTGGCAATCACACTTCTGAGGGATTTAGAGCGTTTTACTTTGTCTCCCACATGTAATTTGAAAAGAGTACTCTTACTTATGCAAGAAACAGCAAAAGTTCAACATAACATTCATTGCTTTATACAATACTACAGATGTTGCCGCTTGTAGCTGTAAATTGACAGACGCATGGCTTGAGTGTGCTTTAGGAATGTTGTGTACAACACAAAAATAATTTACACTTCCGTAAAACATAAGCAATGGAGCTATACCCTGTACCCTACACACCCATAAACTGAGTATACAAACTGCTAGGTTGCAGTGCCTCATAGACATGGAGGATACTTAGTTTACTGACAAACTAGGTATTCCCTATACGCCGAGGTATTGTGCTGTCAGAGTTAGTATATTTCATTTTCAGGGGTATGAGACATGGCCCCAATGCAGACATACTTTGTTGCACTGTATAACTCATTAAATAACTTCTTTTTAAAACCATTTTTTTTAAAACAGTTTTATGTTTTGCTGTTTTGATAAATAAAATCCAAGTTAGTAATACATTTATTTGCTCATACTGCTGATGAGCCCATTTTTCATGCACACGTATCTGTGCCAATAAAACTGCAGCAGCTATCTCCCATCTGCTGCCTCTTATCCCCCATACACCCTTTTCCATGTGTCCCATGCTCATTTAAAGGCTTCATATTATTATCCCTCTCTGCCAAGTCAGGAAGTTCATAAATTCATTCCGTTTCCCCACAGTTGTTTGTGTAAGGAGAGGATTTCTCATGTTTAGGTTGAAACAAGTCCCCCTAAGCTATAGTCTTGCTCCTTGCAGCCTGCTGTACCTTTCCTACCAATTTCACCTCCTTTTGCATTCCTTAGTGACTAGTCTGCGTACTCTGATCTTTTCAGTATACTGTGCATCTCCACTCTGTAGTACCTAACGATCCAATCCCAGCATTTTTGTCTGTCCTAGAATTTTGCTCCTCCTTTCCCTTCATTATCCTTGCTACCTTCCTTTAGATTCTTTCAGACATGTTGCTGTCCCTGAAGAGTTTAAATACTGAGCATCATATACCAGTGGGGTATCATTAGCATCTGACGTGATGGTAATGTTACTATTTTGTTGTGTTCATCTTACAGTGTGCATACATCATCCTATTAGCTTTAGATGTTGTCCTCTGACATTGATATGATGTTAAGTGTTTGCTGCATATAACTCAAGTTGTTTTTACCATCATTTTGATGACTGTTTAAATTCATTGTATGCTGTATGTTTGAAATATTTGATATAATATTGCATTATGTATTTTTATGAAGCTTTTCTCCCTAAATTTCCTCTGAAAATAGGTCAGACCCAGATAAAATTTCCTGATCAACAAACTTAAATAAAAGTTTTCCCTTCAGCTAGAATTTTATCTCAGGATTGTTTATTAAGTGTAATATATTGATTATCTGGGTTTAACGGGAGCTGCTTTCTATTTCACAAGAGTGATTGCCTTCCCATATCTCATTTAACTGTCCTCCTGTAATCCCCAGCTGTCCGAGTTTCATGTTGTTTGCATGCCTTTTGTTTCAGCTGGTGTGCAATACAGAGAGTAAGATTGGACATTGTACTGACTCCTGCATTGTACCATTAAGTATGCCTGGGTCCGCTGACACACTGCCTGTTGCTACTCTGTGTTCTACCTGTCATTCAGTTGCATTGCCAACTGTCCACCCATTCCCTTTGAAGTGCCTCCCATCAGCTTCCAGTGTAGTACTGAGTTTAAGAAAGGCCACACTGAATTGCAGGTAGAGTGTGCCCATGATCTCACTGTTGTCCACCTCTAACTTTACCTGTCAAAGAACTTGAACAGTACTTTCCTCCTGGCTTTCCAAGATGCAACTAATCTTGGATCTTAGTAAGAAATGGATGTAACCTTCAGAAGTTGGTGTATTGCTGTCAGCGATAATGAAATAATGGATTCCACAGTAACCTTCAAGCGTCAAGTCATTAGGTTTGACCTAATAACACATTTACAGCATCACATTAATGAAGCAAATGCCAGAATAAACTAGGTACTTTACTAAGCATCAAAAATGTTTTGCTTTTTCTCCCCAGAAGGAAGTGCAGCTGTAGAGTGGCATTCTTTTACCCCAGCTGGAGTAAAGCCTCTCTTTTGTACCTGCCACATCTAGAAAAATCTCTTTGTGCTTCAGATAACCATAAACCATATTTGCCATTTCATAATAACTCTTACCCCCAAATAGAGCATGATTCCTTTACCCTGGAAAAAGCCAAATGTTTTCTACACAATATAGAACTGATAGCCTCTTAGGAACATAAACACCTCTCACACTAGTGTGTTCTGTTTCTTGGCAGTAGACTTGCACTTAGTTCAGCTATAATCTAGGGTAATTTCTCCCAAGTGCACGTACTGTTTGGACCTGTCATTGCAAATTCACAGGCAGTGATTGTATGTTTTCCGATCTTGTCTCCAAGCTGTGGAAATGTCCACCTTCGAGTGTAACACTGTTAAAAAAAAAATGCCATCTCCAAACGCTGAGTTTCACATGGTAATCTAAACGCAAGAACATCCATTCAGACCTTCTCCCAGTCATCCTCACCCTTAAAAGTGCTCTTCTTTGTACTCGCATTCTGTTTCTGTATTTCTGCATCTATTTACTGATAACATCTTAAATTCCCCCTCTCTTTCCAACATGTCACTTTACTTTCCCATTCTTAAAACGATCCCCCATCCCTTCTCTGATCTTATGAATAACATTATAAAATAGTGCTGCCAAAAATACACCTTATCCTCCCATCTTTCTTTATTCCTTAAAAGATCGTGTGCAGTTCTGTTTTCTGAAACTTTATTTTTTAACATCAGCATTTGTGTGCAAGTTCATGTACACAAACTTTTGTTACAAGTCAATTTCTTAAGAATTACTGTATAAAAATATTTAAAAGACTCCCTCATGACTTGGAAGTATGCCTGATTCTGTTCTTCTTTAATTAAAACTTATAGAATAGGTACTAATTGGGGTTGTCACATTGATAAAGTTCTAAATAGTTGACTGCCTGCCAACCTGTTAAATTAACAGTCTAGAAAAATCCAAGCTATTGCTGCAGTTCCTTCATCTTCCACAAGGGATGGTTCTGTAGTGTAATGGAGCATACCCTCAAGTGCTTTCTGAAACCTGTTCTTTTTTTTCACATGCATATCGTTTTGTAGCTTATGTTCAGAACAGTTTGTGCTAACTAGATGTCCAATGATTTCCACCCAGGGAAGTCGAAGCTGAAGCTATGTTGATGCTGTTGTCCTAACCCCATGACTCTCGGCAGCTCATTTGACCGCAACTGAGCTACAAAATATAAGTATTTTTTGATTATTTTAACAGATTACTGTTTTTATAATTTAATATATATAAAGCACTTTGTCTATTCAGAATCTTCAGAAATCTTTTTCTGTTTAAAAACTTTCATAGCTTGT
This sequence comes from Protopterus annectens, assembly GCF_019279795.1. Taxonomy (NCBI): domain Eukaryota; kingdom Metazoa; phylum Chordata; order Ceratodontiformes; family Protopteridae; genus Protopterus; species Protopterus annectens. The sequence goes on along the minus strand of NC_056748.1, from coordinate 370,282,033 downwards.
TGTCTTAGGCTATTGTATAAACTGAAACATTTACTCTGTGTAATTATCTCTTGGCTAGTGGGGCTGGTTCTTCTGTGTTCTTGTAAGGAAAAGTTGTGTTTCTGGTCTTTGGTGCAGGCTGGAGAAGTTGTTTGACCGCAACTGAGCTACAAAATATAAGTATTTTTTGATTATTTTAACAGATTACTGTTTTTATAATTTAATATATATAAAGCACTTTGTCTATTCAGAATCTTCAGAAATCTTTTTCTGTTTAAAAACTTTCATAGCTTGTTGTCTTAGGCTATTGTATAAACTGAAACATTTACTCTGTGTAATTATCTCTTGGCTAGTGGGGCTGGTTCTTTTGTGTTCTTGTAAAAAAAGTTGTGTTTCTGGTCTTTGGTGCAGGCTGGAGAAGTTGTTTGACCAAGAACTGAGCTACAAAATATAAGTATTTTTTGATTATTTTAACAGATTACTGTTTTTATAATTTAATATATATAAAGCACTTTGTCTATTCAGAATCTTCAGAAATCTTTTTCTGTTTAAAAACTTTCATAGCTTGTTGTCTTAGGCTATTGTATAAACTGAAACATTTACTCTGTGTAATTATCTCTTGGCTAGTGGGGCTGGTTCTTTTGTGTTCTTGTAAAAAAAAGTTGTGTTTCTGGTCTTTGGTGCAGGCTGGAGAAGTTGTTTGACCGCAACTGAGCTACAAAATATAAGTATTTTTGATTATTTTAACAGATTACTGTTTTATAATTTAATATATATAAAGCACTTTGTCTATTCAGAATCTTCAGAAATCTTTTTCTGTTTAAAACTTTCATAGCTTGTTGTCTTAGGCTATTGTATAAACTGAAACATTTACTCTGTGTAATTATCTCTTGGCTAGTGGGGGCTGGTTCTTTTGTGTTCTTGTAAAAAAGTTGTGTTTCTGGTCTTTGGTGCAGGCTGGAGAAGTTGTTTGACCGCAACTGAGCTACAAAATATAAGTATTTTTGATTATTTTAACAGATTACTGTTTTTATAATTTAATATATATAAAGCACTTTGTCTATTCAGAATCTTCAGAAATCTTTTTCTGTTTAAAAACTTTCATAGCTTGTTGTCTTAGGCTATTGTATAAACTGAAACATTTACTCTGTGTAATTATCTCTTGGCTAGTGGGGGCTGGTTCTTTTGTGTTCTTGTAAAAAAAGTTGTGTTTCTGGTCTTTGGTGCAGGCTGGAGAAGTTGTTTGACCGCAACTGAGCTACAAAATATAAGTATTTTTGATTATTTTAACAGATTACTGTTTTTATAATTTAATATATATAAAGCACTTTGTCTATTCAGAATCTTCAGAAATCTTTTTCTGTTTAAAAACTTTCATAGCTTGTTGTCTTAGGCTATTGTATAAACTGAAACATTTACTCTGTGTAATTATCTCTTGGCTAGTGGGGCTGGTTCTTTTGTGTTCTTGTAAAAAAAAGTTGTGTTTCTGGTCTTTGGTGCAGGCTGGAGAAGTTGTTTGACCAAGAACTGAGCTACAAAATATAAGTATTTTTGATTATTTTAACAGATTACTGTTTTTATAATTTAATATATATAAAGCACTTTGTCTATTCAGAATCTTCAGAAATCTTTTTCTGTTTAAAAACTTTCATAGCTTGTTGTCTTAGGCTATTGTATAAACTGAAACATTTACTCTGTGTAATTATCTCTTGGCTAGTGGGGGCTGGTTCTTTTGTGTTCTTGTAAAAAAAGTTGTGTTTCTGGTCTTTGGTGCAGGCTGGAGAAGTTGTTTGACCAATAACTGAGCTACAAAATATAAGTATTTTTGATTATTTTAACAGATTACTGTTTTTATAATTTAATATATATAAAGCACTTTGTCTATTCAGAATCTTCAGAAATCTTTTTCTGTTTAAAAACTTTCATAGCTTGTTGTCTTAGGCTATTGTATAAACTGAAACATTTACTCTGTGTAATTATCTCTTGGCTAGTGGGGGCTGGTTCTTTTGTGTTCTTGTAAAAAAAAGTTGTGTTTCTGGTCCTTGGTGCAGGCTGGAGAAGTTGTTTGACCCATAACTGAGCTACAAAATATAAGTATTTTTGATTATTTTAACAGATTACTGTTTTATAATTTAATATATATAAAGCACTTTGTCTATTCAGAATCTTCAGAAATCTTTTTCTGTTTAAAACTTTCATAGCTTGTTGTCTTAGGCTATTGTATAAACTGAAACATTTACTCTGTGTAATTACCCCTTGGCTAGTGGGGCTGGTTCTTTTGTGTTCTTGTAAAAAAAGTTGTGTTTCTGGTCTTTGGTGCAGGCTGGAGAAGTTGTTTGACCGCAACTGAGCTACAAAATATAAGTATTTTTTGATTATTTTAACAGATTACTGTTTTATAATTTAATATATATAAAGCACTTTGTCTATTCAGAATCTTCAGAAATCTTTTTCTGTTTAAAACTTTCATAGCTTGTTGTCTTAGGCTATTGTATAAACTGAAACATTTACTCTGTGTAATTATCTCTTGGCTAGTGGGGCTGGTTCTTTTGTGTTCTTGTAAAAAAAAGTTGTGTTTCTGGTCTTTGGTGCAGGCTGGAGAAGTTGTTTGACCGCAACTGAGCTACAAAATATAAGTATTTTTGATTATTTTAACAGATTACTGTTTTTATAATTTAATATATATAAAGCACTTTGTCTATTCAGAATCTTCAGAAATCTTTTTCTGTTTAAAACTTTCATAGCTTGTTGTCTTAGGCTATTGTATAAACTGAAACATTTACTCTGTGTAATTATCTCTTGGCTAGTGGGGCTGGTTCTTTTGTGTTCTTGTAAAAAAAAGTTGTGTTTCTGGTCTTTGGTGCAGGCTGGAGAAGTTGTTTGACCGCAACTGAGCTACAAAATATAAGTATTTTTGATTATTTTAACAGATTACTGTTTTATAATTTAATATATATAAAGCACTTTGTCTATTCAGAATCTTCAGAAATCTTTTTCTGTTTAAAAACTTTCATAGCTTGTTGTCTTAGGCTATTGTATAAACTGAAACATTTACTCTGTGTAATTATCTCTTGGCTAGTGGGGGCTGGTTCTTTTGTGTTCTTGTAAAAAAAAGTTGTGTTTCTGGTCTTTGGTGCAGGCTGGAGAAGTTGTTTGACCGCAACTGAGCTACAAAATATAAGTATTTTTGATTATTTTAACAGATTACTGTTTTTATAATTTAATATATATAAAGCACTTTGTCTATTCAGAATCTTCAGAAATCTTTTTCTGTTTAAAACTTTCATAGCTTGTTGTCTTAGGCTATTGTATAAACTGAAACATTTACTCTGTGTAATTATCTCTTGGCTAGTGGGGCTGGTTCTTTTGTGTTCTTGTAAAAAAAAGTTGTGTTTCTGGTCTTTGGTGCAGGCTGGAGAAGTTGTTTGACCGCAACTGAGCTACAAAATATAAGTATTTTTGATTATTTTAACAGATTACTGTTTTTATAATTTAATATATATAAAGCACTTTGTCTATTCAGAATCTTCAGAAATCTTTTTCTGTTTAAAAACTTTCATAGCTTGTTGTCTTAGGCTATTGTATAAACTGAAACATTTACTCTGTGTAATTATCTCTTGGCTAGTGGGGGCTGGTTCTTTTGTGTTCTTGTAAAAAAAAAGTTGTGTTTCTGGTCTTTGGTGCAGGCTGGAGAAGTTGTTTGACCGCAACTGAGCTACAAAATATAAGTATTTTTGATTATTTTAACAGATTACTGTTTTTATAATTTAATATATATAAAGCACTTTGTCTATTCAGAATCTTCAGAAATCTTTTTCTGTTTAAATCTTTCATAGCTTGTTGTCTTAGGCTATTGTATAAACTGAAACATTTACTCTGTGTAATTATCTCTTGGCTAGTGGGGGCTGGTTCTTTTGTGTTCTTGTAAAAAAAAGTTGTGTTTCTGGTCTTTGGTGCAGGCTGGAGAAGTTGTTTGACCGCAACTGAGCTACAAAATATAAGTATTTTTTGATTATTTTAACAGATTACTGTTTTTATAATTTAATATATATAAAGCACTTTGTCTATTCAGAATCTTCAGAAATCTTTTTCTGTTTAAAACTTTCATAGCTTGTTGTCTTAGGCTATTGTATAAACTGAAACATTTACTCTGTGTAATTATCTCTTGGCTAGTGGGGCTGGTTCTTTTGTGTTCTTGTAAAAAAAAGTTGTGTTTCTGGTCTTTGGTGCAGGCTGGAGAAGTTGTTTGACCGCAACTGAGCTACAAAATATAAGTATTTTTGATTATTTTAACAGATTACTGTTTTATAATTTAATATATATAAAGCACTTTGCCTATTCAGAATCTTCAGAAATCTTTCTCTGTTTAAAAACTTTCATAGCTTGTTGTCTTAGGCTATTGTATAAACTGAAACATTTACTCTGTGTAATTATCTCTTGGCTAGTGTGGGCTGGTTCTTTTGTGTTCTTGTAAAAAAAAGTTGTGTTTCTGGTCTTTGGTGCAGGCTGGAGAAGTTGTTTGACCGCAACTGAGCTACAAAATATAAGTATTTTTTGATTATTTTAACAGATTACTGTTTTTATAATTTAATATATATAAAGCACTTTGTCTATTCAGAATCTTCAGAAATCTTTTTCTGTTTAAAAACTTTCATAGCTTGTTGTCTTAGGCTATTGTATAAACTGAAACATTTACTCTGTGTAATTATCTCTTGGCTAGTGGGGGCTGGTTCTTTTGTGTTCTTGTAAAAAAAAGTTGTGTTTCTGGTCTTTGGTGCAGGCTGGAGAAGTTGTTTGACCGAACTGAGCTACAAAATATAAGTATTTTTGATTATTTTAACAGATTACTGTTTTTATAATTTAATATATATAAAGCACTTTGTCTATTCAGAATCTTCAGAAATCTTTTTCTGTTTAAAACTTTCATAGCTTGTTGTCTTAGGCTATTGTATAAACTGAAACATTTACTCTGTGTAATTATCTCTTGGCTAGTGGGGCTGGTTCTTTTGTGTTCTTGTAAAAAAAGTTGTGTTTCTGGTCTTTGGTGCAGGCTGGAGAAGTTGTTTGACCGCAACTGAGCTACAAAATATAAGTATTTTTGATTATTTTAACAGATTACTGTTTTATAATTTAATATATATAAAGCACTTTGTCTATTCAGAATCTTCAGAAATCTTTTCTGTTTAAATCTTTCATAGCTTGTTGTCTTAGGCTATTGTATAAACTGAAACATTTACTCTGTGTAATTATCTCTTGGCTAGTGGGGGCTGGTTCTTTTGTGTTCTTGTAAAAAAAAAGTTGTGTTTCTGGTCTTTGGTGCAGGCTGGAGAAGTTGTTTGACCGCAACTGAGCTACAAAATATAAGTATTTTTTGATTATTTTAACAGATTACTGTTTTATAATTTAATATATATAAAGCACTTTGTCTATTCAGAATCTTCAGAAATCTTTTTCTGTTTAAAAACTTTCATAGCTTGTTGTCTTAGGCTATTGTATAAACTGAAACATTTACTCTGTGTAATTATCTCTTGGCTAGTGGGGCTGGTTCTTTTGTGTTCTTGTAAAAAAAGTTGTGTTTCTGGTCTTTGGTGCAGGCTGGAGAAGTTGTTTGACCGCAACTGAGCTACAAAATATAAGTATTTTTGATTATTTTAACAGATTACTGTTTTATAATTTAATATATATAAAGCACTTTGTCTATTCAGAATCTTCAGAAATCTTTTTCTGTTTAAAACTTTCATAGCTTGTTGTCTTAGGCTATTGTATAAACTGAAACATTTACTCTGTGTAATTATCTCTTGGCTAGTGGGGGCTGGTTCTTTTGTGTTCTTGTAAAAAAAAGTTGTGTTTCTGGTCTTTGGTGCAGGCTGGAGAAGTTGTTTGACCAAGCAACTGAGCTACAAAATATAAGTATTTTTGATTATTTTAACAGATTACTGTTTTATAATTTAATATATATAAAGCACTTTGTCTATTCAGAATCTTCAGAAATCTTTTTCTGTTTAAAAACTTTCATAGCTTGTTGTCTTAGGCTATTGTATAAACTGAAACATTTACTCTGTGTAATTATCTCTTGGCTAGTGGGGGCTGGTTCTTTTGTGTTCTTGTAAAAAAAAGTTGTGTTTCTGGTCTTTGGTGCAGGCTGGAGAAGTTGTTTGACCGAACTGAGCTACAAAATATAAGTATTTTTGATTATTTTAACAGATTACTGTTTTTATAATTTAATATATATAAAGCACTTTGTCTATTCAGAATCTTCAGAAATCTTTTTCTGTTTAAAACTTTCATAGCTTGTTGTCTTAGGCTATTGTATAAACTGAAACATTTACTCTGTGTAATTATCTCTTGGCTAGTGGGGCTGGTTCTTTTGTGTTCTTGTAAAAAAAAGTTGTGTTTCTGGTCTTTGGTGCAGGCTGGAGAAGTTGTTTGACCGCAACTGAGCTACAAAATATAAGTATTTTTGATTATTTTAACAGATTACTGTTTTATAATTTAATATATATAAAGCACTTTGTCTATTCAGAATCTTCAGAAATCTTTTTTTTTTTAAAACTTTCATAGCTTGTTGTCTTAGGCTATTGTATAAACTGAAACATTTACTCTGTGTAATTATCTCTTCGCTAGTCGGGCTGGTTCTTTTGTGTTCTTGTAAAAAAAGTTGTGTTTCTGGTCTTTGGTGCAGGCTGGAGAAGTTGTTTGACCAAGAACTGAGCAACAAAATATAAGTATTTTTTGATTATTTTAACAGATTACTGTTTTTATAATTTAATATATATAAAGCACTTTGTCTATTCAGAATCTTCAGAAATCTTTTTCTGTTTAAAACTTTCATAGCTTGTTGTCTTAGGCTATTGTATAAACTGAAACATTTACTCTGTGTAATTATCTCTTGGCTAGTGGGGCTGGTTCTTTTGTGTTCTTGTAAAAAAAGTTGTGTTTCTGGTCTTTGGTGCAGGCTGGAGAAGTTGTTTGACCGCAACTGAGCTACAAAATATAAGTATTTTTTGATTATTTTAACAGATTACTGTTTTTATAATTTAATATATATAAAGCACTTTGTCTATTCAGAATCTTCAGAAATCTTTTTCTGTTTAAAAACTTTCATAGCTTGTTGTCTTAGGCTATTGTATAAACTGAAACATTTACTCTGTGTAATTATCTCTTGGCTAGTGGGGCTGGTTCTTTTGTGTTCTTGTAAAAAAAAGTTGTGTTTCTGGTCTTTGGTGCAGGCTGGAGAAGTTGTTTGACCAAGAACTGAGCTACAAAATATAAGTATTTTTGATTATTTTAACAGATTACTGTTTTTATAATTTAATATATATAAAGCACTTTGTCTATTCAGAATCTTCAGAAATCTTTTCTGTTTAAAACTTTCATAGCTTGTTGTCTTAGGCTATTGTATAAACTGAAACATTTACTCTGTGTAATTATCTCTTGGCTAGTGGGGGCTGGTTCTTTTGTGTTCTTGTAAAAAAAAGTTGTGTTTCTGGTCTTTGGTGCAGGCTGGAGAAGTTGTTTGACCGAACTGAGCTACAAAATATAAGTATTTTTTGATTATTTTAACAGATTACTGTTTTTATAATTTAATATATATAAAGCACTTTGTCTATTCAGAATCTTCAGAAATCTTTTTCTGTTTAAAACTTTCATAGCTTGTTGTCTTAGGCTATTTTGTCCCACCCTCCCTCCCTGTTGGTGTCTTGCTCTTATACTTGGTGGCTTTGCAGTTGCCGCCCCTACTGTGACACACCTCCCAGTCTAGTGTCATTAGCTCATTCTTCTTAATACAGAGAGAACATTTGATAAGGCCTTCTGTTCCTCCTTTTTACCTTTTCAAAAAGTAAAACAAAACTTTTTTTCTTCTTCGCCTGAACCTTCTTGTGTTCTGACTGTCCTTCTCAAACATATTGGAAATATACAGTATATTTCAGAGCATTTGTTATAACTGTATTTGCTATAACTGATTTAAGTATTTTTTCTGGCTTTTTGAATATTTACTGCTTAGCGACTGCATCTTAGCCTGTTTATACAGCTCTGCATTCTATTTAAACTGTTTTTGTGTTGATTAACTGTTTTGCACTCTTAAAAAGTTATTTGTTGCTTAATTTTACCTGTAGGCTAACACACTCAAGTGTGCTAGCCACTTAAAAGCATTTATAGCATTTACTGTCTGTTTTTTCCTTGTCTCTGTAAAAAAAAAAAAAATCTCTTGTTTTCCCACCTTACTGAACTAGAGTAGTCCAGTTTCAGAGTTGCTGATCCCTGGGCTTTGTTTTTAGTTCCTGTTACTGATCCATTGCCTTATTAGGAAGGAGGGAAGTTTCTTTGCTTACCAGTGGGAGTGGGAAGCACTGAGCAGCCTTTTGTCCGAATTGGTGAAGTTTCAGCCAGAAACTAGTAGTCTATTGGTCGCTTTGGGCCAATTCTAGCTCCTTTCAGCCCCTGCTATAAAACACGCTAAACACGTGTTTTCCAGCTTGTACCAACTCTGCACAGATCCTCGTGGTGGCCTGCAGAGTGATCCAAGCAGCAGAGAGCTAAAAGAGTGACTTTCTACCAGATATAAGTATTTTTGTGGCTTTCCCACTGTTATTAAGCTAGCGACTGCATTTCGCCTGTTTTACTGCTACTTTAAGTGATTTCTGCATTTTACACTGTTTATTGCACTTTAAGTTACTAATTGTTGCAAATTGTTTCTGTAGGCTACACACTAAAGTGCGCTAGCCGATTTACAGCATTTATAGCATTTACTGTCTGTTTTTTCCTTATCTCTGTAATAAAACAAAAAAATCTCTTCTTTTCCCACTTTACTGAACTAGAGTAGTCCAGTTTCAGAGTTGCTGATCCCTGGGCTTTGTTTTTAGTTCCTGTTACTGATCCATTGCCTTATTAGGAAGGAGGGAAGTTTCTTTGCTTACCAGTGGGAGTGGGAAGCACTGAGCGGCCTTTTTGTCCGATTTGGTGAAGTCTCAGCCAGAAACTAGTAGTCCATTGGTCGTTTTGGGCGAATTCCTAGCTCCCTTCAGCCCCTGCTATAAAACACGCTAAACTGTACTGCTGATCTAACCAGCATATCCTATAACTGAAAAGTTCATCTCTACTTGATTCCCAAGTAGACTATTCTCTATCTGTAAAGCCTAGCACTTACTCCTACAGTACTTGCACCTTGATAAAGCACTCTTATTATAGATAGTACCCCACCAGCCCAAAACCCACTTCCCGAGTCCTTTGAAAGTTCTTTATCTACTACTTCTAGTATGTCGAGGGATCAGTTGCTAGTGTCCTCTCCAGCTCAACTGGTGAACCTGGGAATATTGAGGCAATGTTACAATTGCCTCATGTACACAGACAATCCTCTCCTTCTCCCACAAAACACAAATACATGCGAGAGATGCAACTATACGGCCAAACTGGAGGCTGAGCTCTCTCAACATAGGACTGGCAAGACCAGACAGGAGGAGAAGGCAACCACACACAATACATACCCAGTCACACATGGTACCATCACAACTTCAAATCATACACATACTCACACAAAGACATACTCGAGGCTCTGGTCAAAATTTACCAAAACAGCAGAGGCCACCAAAGCAGACACCCAAACAACTACCACCTCACGACCCAACACATGCAACACATAGACCACACAGTCAGAGTGTCAAACAGTCACAGCCCTTAAGGCCAAACAAAATGCCAGACACACTTGTCATTGGTGATTCCATAGTCAGGCACACTGACGTCCGCTCACCAGACTGAGTAAGGAGAAGGTCACAGTAAGCTGCCTGTCAGGCGCTAGAATCCGCCACATAACGCAAGCACTCAGGTCTCTCAACAGCAGGTACAAGTACGACTCAGTCATTGTCCACGCTGGTGTCAACGACCTGAGACGCACTCCTTGGACTACATGAAAAGGGACGCCGAGGAGCTCTCTGATTATGCAGCCCAGGCAGGTATGACCCTGACCTTGAGCAGTATCCTACCTTCACCTAGAATGATGCCACAATACAGTGATAAGATGATCAGCTTTAATAATTGGCTTAAATTCTGGTGTCATTCAAAGGGGATCCAATGTCTGTCTGCCTGGGATGACATGCTGGACAAGCCACGCTGCTTCGCAAGGGACGGCTTGCACCTGTCACCCTGGGCTTCCGGATATTGGCAAAGGCTCTTGCCACCCCATAGTGCCTTTTTAGGCAAGGCTCAAATTCTAAACCTACCACCCTAGAACACCAAAAGGAAAAAACTAAGGGTAATGCTGCTCAATGCCAGAAGTCTCAATCTCAAGATGCACGACTCGAGGCCCTTCTCAATATGGAGAACATCGATGTCTGTGCTGTGACAGAAACCTGGTTCAAGGCTCCTGAGAGCACCCCAGCACTAACAGGTTTCACCTCATATCATGCCCGCCCCAAAATCCGGACAACACCAAGAAAGGAGGGGGTGTCCATATTCATAAAGGACACCCACACCTCAAGGTTGGTGGCAACGCACGATGCATCGGAGACCATCCAGGTGCAATTAACCATAGGCAAGACTGCTCTGCAATTTGTAGCATGTTACAGGCCACCCTCTCAAACTCAGGAACCTCACATGGCCTTCCTGAAAACATTGGAGGGGATAAATGTATCTCCAAACACCATCATACTAGGTGACTTCAACTACCCTAATATAGACTGGGAACACTACTCAAGCCCGAACACTCTAACCCAAAGATTCCTGGAGTTCATAAACTCAAATGCCATGGAACAACTAGTCACCATCCCCACAAGAGGTGAAAACATACTTGATCTCATCATCACGAACATGGGATCAAAATGTTCAACACCGAAGTATACCCCTCACTGGTGAGATCAGATCATAAACTAATCTCGCTGGAGGTCCTCATCCCGCCCCACCTGAAACAAAAAAGACCACAGTGAAAAACTTCTCAAAAGCCGATTTCACACTTCTAAAACTAGTGTGGTCTCCTTTAAGGCCCCTGAGCCAGTGGTAAACATTACTCAAACCGCTGAATCACTTACAAATGCCTTCTACCAGCACCTACAGGACTGCATGGATCAGGCAATCCCAAACAAAACTAAGACTCTCTGTACCAAAGGCAAGCGTCCAGTCTGGTGGACCCCAGCCATAAACAAGCTCTACAACAAAAGGAGGAAGCTACTACAAGATAGAGCAAAATCCTTGAAAGGTAAGACACCTTTGATCATTATAAGTAAAAAACTAAGAGCTCTCATAAAATCATCCAAGGCAAATTTTGAGAGAAAAATCGCCAAGGACTCTAAAGACAATCATAAGGCCTTCTTTAGCTATGTTAGAAACCTAGGAGGAAACTCCCAGATATGCTCAGAATTAGTTCAAAATGATGTGAAAATTACTGAACCTACACACATTGCTAACATACTGGCTGACAGGTTCAGTGCAAACTTCTCCCCTCACCGCCAAAAGGAGAGATATCTATTCCAGAGGATTGTAGCCCCCCAAACATCTCCAACGCCCAGGTGAGAACTGCCCTCACTAAGGCAAAAAGCACAGCATCCATGGGACCGGATGGTGTCCCCGGCTGTGTGCTTCATGAACTCAACGAGGAATTAAACCCACAGTTAGGACAGCTGTTTAATCTTAGCCTCACCTCAGGATACGCATCCAAGGAGTGGCGCACGCGACTGTGGTCCCACTTCATAAGGGCGGTGCCTCCACAGACCCTGGAAATTACCGCCCCATTAGCTTGACAAGCCTTATCTGCAAAGCCATGGAGAGGATCATAATGGAACTCATAAATAAAGACATAGGGAACTTGCAGACTTTGGATCCAACCCAGTTTGGCTTTGTCAAAGGCAGATCCTGCCTCTTAAACTTGGTTGACTTTTTCGAGACAGTCACCAAGGCCATTGATGAGGGAAAGGCAGTCCATACAGCCTACCTCGACCTGGCAAAGGCCTTCACACAATACCCCACTCAGGTATCATCGAAAAACTCATCAGCTTGAATGTAAACCCATACATCACAAGATGGGTTGCAAACTGGCTGCGACAGAACCCACAGGGTCAGAGTTGCTGGAGCCATGTCAGACTCAAAGCCTGTCACAAGTGGTGTCCCACAGGGCTCAGTCCTGGGTCCACTCTTGTTCGGCATCTACTTTTCTGAAGTACAAGCAAACACAGGAGGGTTATGGCTGACAAAGTTTGCAGATGACTGCAAACTGGGCCATAGTCGAAAACACATCTGACACAGATATCCTCCAGAAGGGCCTCACAGAAACGGATAACTGGTGCTAGAGCCATGGCCTGAAGTTAAACACCGAAAAATGCATAGTCATACCCTTCGGGAAAAACAAGGTTACCCCTAGCTACCATATAGGTGACAATCCACTGAGCACAGAAAAGTCATCAGGATCTGGGGACCCAAGTTGACAGTAGTCTTCGCTTGACACTCATGTTGCTAAAGTAGTTAGGAAAACCTTCTATATCGCCCACCTGATCATGAAGGGATTCACATCTAGATCAAGGGAGGTCATCGTCCCCCTGTACTCATCACTCATTAGACCTATGATTGAGTACAATGCCCTGCTCGAATGTATCTGACCAGACACCTGATGCAGCTTGAAAGGCCCCAAAAGTTCCTCACCAAAAGGATAAAGGGTCTCAAAAATATGTCTTATGCTGCCCGACTGAAAGAACTCCAGCTTTATTCAGTCTCATACCGCTTGCTCAGAGGTGACCTGTGCCTGACATATAAGGCCATGTCAAACCCAGATTTGATGAATATGCTTCACCTCAAAAAATCTAGATCCCTCAGAACCACAAGGGCGGGAGACTTAAACCTTGACACGGTTATAAATAGAACGTGCTGGAGGGACAGATTCATCACCCAGAGACTCCCTATGCTGTGGAACAAAATCCCGGTACATGTGAGGCAGAGCACCTCGCTGGCCTTGTTCAAGAGGAATCTTGACCAATGGATGGGAGATCGCAGATATACCCCAGGGATTACTTCAGTGTCACTGCTTGACAGAGGCACAGAAAAATGATAGGCATAGTTTTTATTCAAACTAAAGGGGTGGCGAAAGCCGCATAACTATGGGCTAGGCTTATAAATGCCCTTGGGCAGATAGCCTAGTATGAACCTATGAACCTATGAACCTATACCCATTTGGCTGGGTCTGCAGGCATAAACTCAAAGCACTTTGCTGTTAGGCTACATTTCTTTATTTCTACATTTAATCAGATGCGTGTATTAGTCCAAAAGACATTTTTCAGTCATTAACCTGAATCAGAACACCAATGTTACGATTCTGAGATATCGCTACAGTAGCCACAGCACATATGACTTTCACCCTTCTAGGGTAACATTGCAAGTAACTGGAATGATTTGAAAGATGGCTGATCCATTTAACACAAATGCACAGAAATGGCAGATATCTTTTGGAAAGTGTGATCTCTTGCTCCACGAAGCCTACCATTTTCTCTACCTCATGAGTGACTTAACCAGTGTCTTATTTTTCCCACTCCTCATAAGAATTGACTCTGTCTGTCTCATGTATTCTTGAATTTGCCATATGTTTAACCCTACAGTCTTTTCAGTTTTTTCATAAATGCTGTTCCTGTCATTCACCAAGTTTGTTTTTTTTTTTTGCACCTCTGTACAATGTAGCATGATGGCTGTTCTTCCTGCAACCATTAGCTCCAAGAGGGCAAAAGCTGTACATTCCTGAGTGAGGAGAGAGATCCTTCAAACACATTTTTTCCTGACCAGGAATTCATATCAGCCCATTCATTCCCTCTTACATTGTGTCAGATGCTGGGGAGCAGGCCAGCTTGCTGCTCCGGCAGGATAGCCTGCCCTTCCTTGGTTGAGCAGCCCTCTTCAGTGGCTGTCTGAGCTCTGCTGCATGACACTAAATTAGGAAACATGCATTAGCGCAATAGCAGCACATGCTTCCTAGGGCTGTATTCCACATGTTGAAAACTCGGTGCTTTTGATAGGTATAAGACACAGCTGCTTCCCACTCCCCTGGATGGGTGAGCTGGCAACAGCTAACTCCCTTCTATTTTCCCAAGGCCAATTCCTATAGATGCCCAATCCATTATTCAAAGATGTTCACTTGCACTGTAGTCTGACCTTTGCACATCTGTGCCAGAGAGCTGGGACATCTGCCATGTTTTTATGCAAAAAAATCTCTGTCTAAACCCTTCTCTTTAAATTATTCATATTTTTTTTCTACCCATATGGCCATCAGGTCTCCCTCCACCTTGCTCTGTAGGGCTGTTTGTTCTTGAGAAGACAGAGTGCCATGGCCAATTTATTCCTGTCAGAGTGAGAGACAAGCAGTTGATAACAGTACCATTATATAAGTGGGTACTTTTTCCTTCTGTTTCAATCCCTGTCCCACTGTGCATGCCCAGTAAGTTGCCCCAAGGTTTGAGGTACAGGGAACATCAACAGGGGTGTGTCACTTGCTTCCACATAACCCTCTCAAGATTACCCTGCCCCACTCAAAGCTCCTGCTGTGTTATGGCCTCTGGTTTCTGCTAGATAATCTTGAGGGGTTATGTTGGTTTCCCACCCCCTCACTTACGCAAGCAACATAACCCTTCAAGATTATCCTGTTCTTCTTGAAGTCAATATGTCCCCCTTATCCCTCCTTATCTCCACTAGGGTTTCTGCTATGAGACTGAGCACCCCAGCTATGCACCCAGTACCCTTCCTCTGAAAAGAGGCAAGCCACAAGCTATGTCACCCTCTAACCATCTCCAACAGGCACTTCAGACATTGATTGAACTCTTGTTACCTGGGTCATAGGTAGAGCTTTATCACTCTGTGCCAGTAGACTTGGCTTTTATTCGTTACATTTTTTTTTTTTTGAAATAGGGCATTGACTAGCTGTCTTTGAATATCCTGAGGTGTTTTGTTTCAATTTTCTTTCTTGTCTCCCAACTTTTTCTTCATAACTGGCTGTATTATTGCTGTTCTACTCTGCCATTTTCTGGCTTCTGGTAAAGACTTTGCAGCATTGTTGTTGTTCTCATCCAAACTGATTCTAATCTGTATCCTTGCTAAGGTGAAGTATTTAAAATTGACATCAGTAGTCTACATGGGACCTTAACAGCTTTATACAGGAAGTGTAAAATCTTATTGTTTTCACTGGAGACAGCACCCTCTCACAATTGCAAGACCTAGTTTTGCAAACTTCAGTGGGGCAAACAATGGATTAGGATTACATGTCTAATGCAGTGCATTCCAAAACTCACTGTTACATAATCAAAGCAGTTTAACATGATATGCCTCTTCATACATTTGAAAATAGTATGTACTAGTTTTGACATTGCTGTACTTTAAATGTAATTTTATATATATATATATTTAATATATATTTCCCCCTCACAATCCAGTTTCCCTTTTCTGATGATCACAGTTAACAGCCCTCAGAATTAAAATGGGCAGCCATGGTATTACTTGTTATATGCATCCCAATATCATCTTTGAAGGGAGGCACTGTTAAAACAAACTATTTAGGTTGGGTTTGCCCACTATCCATTTCCTGTGTTCCAGCTGGATTTTCCAAGCTATTATGCTTCACAATGACCAGTGCTGATCTGTCCATTTTCTTACTTGTATGTTTCCTTAAATGTTTAACTGTCAGGTTTGTTTAACAGTGATGATTTTCCTTGGATTTGTGCATTTATTTCACATGGAAACCTGCTGAATAATCTTGCATTTCCTTATTATGAGCTGTGGTTCCACATTATTTATCATTTGTTGTCCGTGTTAATCCCACTAGGTTGGTGGGATGCAAACTATTATACCCCCTTACATACTTGTATGTCCGTCTGGGATGCGGTGCTGTTTTCAAGTCATGGTCTGTTATTGGTGTGTTTTATTGAAAAAATTACCATTAAAATTACAGTAGTCTTGGATGAAATGGAGGGCAAGTCCACCACATCCCTATGTAGCCTCTCCTGCACCCCAGTATTTAATACAATATCCTATGAGGTCTCACGACTTCGAAGAAGGTTATAAAATTTAGATGAAACAGTCCCTCGATAATTTGGAACATGCTGGAATGTCCATTTGCCATTCATTTGCTTTGATCTGTCCCTGAATGTTTACACCTACTGTTTTTTTGCGTTCATTTTATTTTACCCTGATTGTAAGTCATCCATGTTTATATCCCAACCATGATTGTCTGTGCACCATGTTTGTGTTACTGTTGCACTAACAAGATAAATATAAGAAGCAGTGACCAGACTTTGAGCATAGTTATTGTTACCCCACATCTTTTACCTTGTTAAATAATAATTCATAGTCTGCTTTTTTTTCTGTGTGTCTCTTTACCAGAAAGACGGATTCAGATATATTTTGGTCAATGTATATATGTTCCGATAAATGTTTAGTAAGGTTTTTGGGTCTTTGATAACAACTGCAGTTTGAAAGCATCATTCAGAATAAGGTAAAATAAACATTATGGTGGTCATCAGACAGATCAATGGAAAGTCAAAATTCAAAAAATGTCAGCTTTTACAGTACCAGGTGTTGAAACTTAAAACATAACAAAACAAAGGAATTATAAACCTAAAAGGTTTTTGGTCTTCGTGTTTGTGAATAGATATTAAGAATTCTCAACAGAAAATTGTTGGCATTTTGATGAGTACAACAAAACATAACCAATGAGTCAGTCAGTCCAACTCTGTGTATATCATGAAGTAAAAATATTTCGTCTCCATGGTCGATCAGTGTGTGGGAAGAAAGAGACATGATTTTGTTAAGAATTAAATGTTTCCTTCACTATAAGGAAGGCTTTCTTTGGGGTTAGGAGTATTTAAGTAGTTGGGGTGGTGCTGAAATGTAGTATATTTAATTGCTTTACATTTCTGCCTTTGTACTACTGGTATGCATTTAGAGGGATGGTCACTGTCTTGCTGATGTACATGCTTTAAAACAGACTGGCAGTACAACCAGTTAATGAAACGGACAGTTGCAATAGGTGTGTGATATTGCCATCTCTGCTGTATATTGTTGTGGTCATGGGCTTCAGAAGCATACATTTCAGATATTGGAACGCTTTTGGTACTTGGTGTCAGTCTTCTGCCCTTTTCTGGAGTCTGTGGTTCAGATTCCATAGCTTTAAAATGTTGGCTGTCTGCCAGAAATCTGTAGCGAAATGCATACTTTGCAATTTTGTTTTATTTCTGCACTGTTTGGTAAGGAATTTAGATTTAGGCCTGACATGTTGGACCATGTATTTTGTATGTTGTCTCCTCCAGTGTTCTGATTCTATTTTCAGTTATACTTTTTGTTTGTCTGTATTTGATAGGTCCTTCCCCGACAAACATGTGGTCTCTTTACACATACTATTTTCTACAATGAATACCCTGGAGGGTCCAAAGAACTAGACAAGAGTATCAGAGGAGGGGAGTTGTTCCTTACTATCCTGTTGAATCCGGTGAGTATGTTCCAAACTCTTAAAATTATTTTTCCATTTTTCCCCTGAAGATTTGATTGTACAAGAATATTCTGCTTGTGTCTATTTTAACTTGGTCTTTAGGTTTTGTGTAGGGCACACAGGTCTGGCCTGTTCACACGCTGCTGACTACTACTTCAGAACCTTATTTATTCCTGACAGCAGATGCACTTCAAACATTTGACTGGGATGAAATCACTACAAAGTGGTGTAGTTCTGTACCATCCTCAATGGGGATATGTTTTACATTTTTAATTTTGATTTGTTTTCTTAGAGCAGAGCTTAAACCTTACTTCGGTGAGCTCTCCCTTCTGTAGGTAAAGAATGATGTTGCTTTTTCCCGGGTACTTTCCAAGTCATTTTTTATTTAACAAGTCTCAAACTCTGACTCCTGTGGTGTGCATGAATAGCCACGTGACATCACATTAAATGGTGCAGTCAGCCCCAGGATCTATGGTTCTTCTAGTCCGTTACATAGTAAAGCTGTCATCTTAGCATGCATCATTAGAATGTTTTTGTGTTCTATACCTAAAAAGTATTTTCATTATAAATGCTGCTGCAGTGAACTTGCCATAAGGCAGGGCCTTAATAGGAACTGCTGGTGCTTCTGCACCGGCCTAGAAAATTGTCAGGTTTTTAACCCAACAACTCCCATGTATAAGCAAGAGAAGCTTCAGACATATCGTATGTAGAACTATTAGTGGTGCAATGGTAGCATATTTGCCTTTAGTGCAGAAGGATGTGGGTTCTTTTGGGGGTTTGGCATAATGATTAAGGTGTTTACAAGGGCAGCTAGCCTGATAGTTACCTATGAAAATGAAACTTCTTACCACTGTCCACCAGAACTATTTTTAATCTTCCCACCTTTAACTGCTCCCTAAAAAAAATACTTTACAAAATCTTGGACCTGGTCCTGTGCCAATCTTGGCTGAACTTAATCACTATACTTCTCTCACCCTTTCAATCTAAATCACACTTTACAACCGTCACCAGTCTCTTGCTCCACTCCTTTCCTTTGTTTTTTTCCCACTACCTTACCTTATTTACTTCACCTCTGCAGACCTTTCCTCTATCTCTTTCTGTTTCCTCCCTACTCACCTAAGCTACTCAGACACCCTACCCTGCACTCTTCTTATAATCTCCTTCTCTCCATAACCTTAATATGAACACCATCTCTCATACTAAGAAATCATTCAATTTCCCGTCACTTTCTCTAATCATATAATCTCTTATATCTCTCTAAAATATCTTATTGTAATTGTCTCAAGTCTCATTTATCACATACTACTCTGTGTAACAAATAATATAACTACTGGGTTTTTCCTCACATATTTTCTCCATCTTATATTATTGTTTTTCATTGCACTTAACTGAAACATATGTTCAACGTTTTATTTTCATTACATTTTTTCACTTTTATGCTTTGTAGTGTAACATGATACTTTGTGATTTAAAATGTTTGTACTTAATTTTTGAAAGATTGTGATTGTGGAGTTTTTCTCCCCGGGCCTTTGCTGAAAATGGGCATTTTTCTGGCCTAGTCATATTTTCCCAGTAAACAAATGTCAATTAAATAAATAAGTGTGGGGACTTCCCAAATTTTCCCTTTTAAATGGCCGGGGAGGGCTCAACTCCTTTTACCTCCTGAGACTCTGAGGTGAGTTCACAATGGAACGTATTAAGGAGACTCCATAGGATGGCCTGTGCAGCAGCTGGCAGTCCTGTTATTGACATTGAGATCTGTAGGCTCTTCACTTATTTAACATGTCCAGCTAACAACAAGAAAGCACCAATCACAGTATCGTTTGATACCTGTGCTAGAGCAAGCAAGCCACTCTCCTAATGTGAATGTCTGTGGTAAATGCTTCTTTTCATGCTAGCGTTTGCTCGCCTGATAGTATATTTTATTGTTGGCCTGTACCTGTAGGAGGGGTGCAGGCCTACCGACATCATTAGTAGGTTGTGGTGGCTCTCTTCCTCCATTTGAATCCTTTGTGGGGCAATATAAAAGGATTGAGGTCCCAGCCTCTGAGAGATGCAGGGAAAATATTTTTTTTTGCTAGATCCCCAACCTTTGGTGAGATAGTGTGATTTCTGAATCCTTCATATACTTAGTCATGCCTTCCTAACCCTTCTTCCCAGAAAAGTGTTATTTTTTCTGAGGAAGAACCAAAAGTTATTTTTTCTGAGGAAGAACCTTATGCCATCATTCTGTTGTAGTCATTGTTTATTAGGATGCTGTGTTTGCCATGTGGAAGCACCTGTATTCTTCCCCCCTCAAAGGAAGCAAAAATCTTTGACTTCTTTGTAAGCATAGCATGAGATGTTAAACTGAAGCCACATCCGCCTGAGTCAGTGGTATCTCAGATGGATGTAAAATATCTCACAACACTTAATGAAAAGAGTAAGGAAGTTCCCTGATGCCCTGGCTAGATTTCCCACAGTCAGTGTGAATACCTCCTCAGGGTTTCTTGTTTTCAGTAGACAGAGAGTCCTAAGCCATACAAAAATTTGCCAGGATAATGTTTTGTTTGGATTGATGCTGATAGAGCAACAGTAGTTCTGTCATATGTAAATCAGCCTACTGCATTTAGCTGAAAGCACTTTTGACAAAAGTAGTCAAAAAAGTGTTTGCAAAGGGGCAAGCCCCCCTACTCCCCCATACCCTTGTACATAATATACCTACTCTGATGTCAAAGTCGCACAGTACTGAAGAAAAAGGATTTCTCCACTAGCTCTTTTTTCTAAACATTTTCAATTGACTTGCATTCAACCAATATGCTTTCAGTAAAATGATATGTTCATGTCTTATTCTACCACTTTAAGCATTCATCTCTGAACTGGTGATCCTGCATGTTCCTATTTCAGTCATTATTAGTACATCATGTTTTGACTAAACAGCTTGAGCTCCCTGATACTGAAGTCATGGAGTCTATAGAGAAGATTACCTTCATGTGCTGTGTTTTGCATTACCTACTACATGTTTGACATCTTGGATATTGTGGCAAATCCTGCTGCTACATGTTCTTGTTTGTGTAGGATAATCTGGTGGGTACTGTCCTCCTTTACTGGAAGTTCTGACAGGCATTTCTGGATGTACTTTTCTAGGTGACTGACCTTTTCAAGAAATTCGCACTTGACTTTGAATATCTTCAACAGTGGGGAAAAGCACTGTCCACTTCTGATGGTATGGACCAGTCTCCTCCTGTTCTTTCTTTATTTCTCTGGCATACTGCCCAAAGCTTCTAGGGGAGAGAAGTCTCAACACAGGGAGAAGATTCCACCTGAACATCATTTGGTGTTACCTTTCTCACAACTACAGTCTTGACTTCTGACAAAGCCTGTCTGTGTGAGCCAGTCATCTGGGTTTGCCTTAGCCAGGAAAACCATCAGTTAAAACAGATGTCCTTGTCCTGAATGTTGTTGGATACATCCATATCCTGATGCTGCTAGACCCTCTGTTGGCAAGTCTTCCTATGGTAGGTCAAAAGGTTTCATGGGCACTGCTGGCAGAGTCACAGTCCTTTCTTTCCAAAGCAGTCGTGGAACCAATGCATGTAATGGTATAAAATCAGGCTTTACTCCAGAGAATCAACAAAAAACAAGCAAACCACTAAATCAAATGATGGTTCAACCACAAATATAATACTAGAAAAATTTATGAGCTTTGACAAGTAGTAACATTCTAGTGTCTGATAGACTGGGCACTTTTGCCTGCCGCAGTTTTACAGCTTGCAGATATACATCCAGCAGTAAGCTTTTGTGCAACCAGTGACCAATAAGAGGTTTCTTCCCAAGTTTTATGCAGATTGCACTTCAAAAGATTTGGTATATCTGGCAATCTGCAATAACTGTACTTGTTTCTATGTAGGGTAAGGACCGGATTTTGGAGCATGTTAGGGATAAACAACGTGGACATCTGAATAATGCCTAGGCCAAATATATATTTTTTTCTACACATAGCTTTCTTTTTTAGTTTTACAGATGCTTACTACTAACTTAAGTGATGGGTATGTGGCCAATAAAGTTGAGAAAGCAAAAATTAATTGGATTATTGCTTTACAAGCATGTAGGGTTCCTTTTTTAAATGTGAGTATACCTTTAAAGCCTGCACTTAAGGCACGCAAGTTAGCTCATTAAGTGTATTACCTTTTACTGTGTATTTGGAATGTTCATTGTGTTTTGTATCTTGGTCTGATGAAGTCCATTTACTGCATGAAAGCGCTTACCGTTTTGTTTTAATAAAACTTTGCTTTTATAAGCTGCGGGTTGGTTTGTTCACTTTGTCTTTTACTCCAGAGAAGTTAAAGGTTAAATCCTATTTTCAAGCTCCACAATTTGTACAAATATATTCTGGTTACTCTTCAATTTCTTATGCCTCTGGCTGGATGTTCTATTTGGACAAGATGGATTCCTTTTTTGAGCATCTGTGTGGTTTGTGTGTTCATGTATGCATGCACACGCATGTGTATGCATGCAAATCCCACTGAAGATTTCTGTGCTTTGCTGAAGAGGACGTGGCTTTACCCTGGTGGATGTTGCTTCCTTTGGGTCTTGTCTATACTTCCCACAGACTTCACCAGAATTCTGATATTTCCTGTACCTAGATTACTACTAAATAGTGGGTGGTTCTCTTTTTAGCTGTGCCTTGGTTGTAGTCACGGGGGGGACTGACATCTGGGAAAAGTGTTCCCTGATTTCTTTGGCAGATATTTTCCTCTTCAAAGTTTTCTAAGGCAATCCTGAACAACTTACAGTACAGCCAAGCCCCGTAGGCTCAGGAATTTAGGGATCTGGCCATCTCTGTAACAACACATGAATTTTAATCACCATGAATGTAGCATGGAGGCTGAATGTTTTTCTCAGAAACAGGAGAACCATACAAGGTGAACATACGAGTGAATCAAAACAATGAGGCAGAAGCAGTTTGTTTTTATGATGGTGCCTTTTTAAAAATTACTGCTCTTTACTTAGTTGTTTTAATTGATATACTTTTAGTAGCTGTTGATTGGTAATGATTTTATGTCAAAGGTATTTATACTGGTTTTGCTACAAGAGAATTTTAACATCTGAAGAAACAGTCTAATAACTGTGAAAGCACTAACGGTTCTTAATAAATTCTTTTGATTTCAGTTTACTGCACTTGTCTTTCAACTGCCTCGTTGTTTTGATTCATTCATATGTTCATCTTGTAATACATGAATTTTACTGTTCTATACCTTATGATACCTACATTGTTAAATACTGCATTGAAAAGTCTCAGTGTGATGATGTTTCAAAGGGAAACTGCTATAAATGATTGTCTTTTAGAGCTGCCAGTCAACTAATTTCTTTGTCTTCTGATTTGTTTCTAAGGTGAAATCAGAGGGAAAATGTGTTGTCTATACCTTGGATGTTTGCTTTTGGTGGAGGATTTACTTCTGCAGGATGCATGAGTTCGGGAAGGTAGACCAGTTGATTGCTACCTTTAATATGGGTTAAAAGTGTTGCAGTTGCCTATGAAACCCATCTGCAGTGTATTTTTCACTAGTCTGCTAACTGTTGGTTAGCCAATGCTGTCTCAAAGCTCATTCCACCAGGAGGTGGCTACTCATAATGCTTGTTTTATGATGTGTGCCCGTGGCAGACATATGCACAATAGGAATGATAGCTGGATCTTCACTCTCTGAAAAGAGCTTCTGTGTGCATGCTCGTGTGTGCGTGCGCATGGGCATACTTGTGTGTGTTACAAGATTTGGACATCTGGCTTCCTTTTTAGATTGTTTTCTCTGGTTTCTGCGTCCCTTGCTTTAGAGATATGTGGATGTTACTTGAAGTTCTACACAAATATTTACTGATTACGGTCGGTCATTCATAAAGGAGACCAGATGGCTTAATGGTTAAGGTCTTCGCCTCCCATGCACAAGGTTCGATCCTGACCTCCGGCCAATGCCTGTTTGCATGTTCTCCCTGTGTCTCTGTTGGGATTCTCATGCCAACCTTGTTATGTATAACTGGGAACATCAATACGTCTTTAATAGTACCTTTTTCAAGAATATCATACTATATAGACGTTTTGTAGATGATATCCTTATTTTATGGAGAGGTGACATAGATTCTCTATATGAACTACAAAGTTTCCTAGAATCAACTACGGACTTTTTAAAGTTCACTTTGGAATTTTCGAAAATGAGGGTCAATTTTCTTGATATCACTATATCAATTAATAATGACATCACTTTAGATGCTACCATTTATAGAAAGAAATGTTGGAAGAATGCCATTTTACATTTTAATAGCATGCATCCTAGACATATTTTCTATAATATTATTAAGAATCAGTTCATGAGAATACACAGACTTTGTAGCAATCAGATAACAAGAGATTTAGAATTAACAAATATGAGAGATCTATTTTTAGAGAGAGGATATCCCCTTGACCTGATAGAAGAAATTGCTAGTAGTTTAAGACTAACAAATTATACAGATCATAAACAAGATAAGCAATATGTCTGTGGGAAATTATTTAAAGAAAAATATAAAGCAAATATTGCTTCTAACAAACGAAGGTCTATACCTGGCCACTATGGAGCCAGGTCCAGTATTCCATTCGTAACCAGATCTACTAATGATAATTATAACATCACAAGTATCATAAAGAAGAACTGGAATATACTTATAGTTAATCAAGATATCAAGAAGTTGGTAGGTGACATCCCTCATTTTTGCTATAGAAATAGTCAGAATTTAAAAAGAATTCTATGTAATGAAAAATTAAGTACAAGAATGAATGATGATAGAATGTCCTACATAGGGACATTACCATGCAAGAAATGCAATATGTGTAAATACATTGTAACAGATGATCATTTCCATGTACCAGTGATTAATCAAATTTATCATTTTAAAATACAAGCTACTTGTGACACAGTTAATGTTATATATTTAGCGACATGTATTAAATGCAAGGCATATTATGTAGGTTTAACTACAAGGAAATTAAAGAATTGAATATATAATCATATTTATGAAATTAGGAAGTCTATATTAACTAATGCATTGGCTAAACATATAAGTGTTTATCATGATCACAGTTTTTATTTCCGAGTTATAGATATAGCTAAACGTGTTAAGATAGGAGGGAACAATATGAACCATCTAGAGAATATTGAATTGGAATGGATATTGCGGCTGAGAGCCCATATACCCCCTGGACTTAACACTACTATTAGTTTAAAACCTGTTTTAGCATCCAGATGAATTGTATATTAGGAGTTTTTAGTGATAATTATATACATATTTCATACTTTATTATCATATTTTGTATATATCTATTACGTTAATTATATACATTTATTCACTATTACATGAATTTGTATTTTTATTACTTTTATTTCCTATTTTTATTTTTATTTAACATTATTTAATTTTCATATTTTCAATACATTCTATTACTTTATATGGTGTATTACACGGATTATTAAATAAATTTATGATTATTATATATTATGATTATAAATATAGATATAGTTGATTTGGATATATACATGTTCATATATTACATATATCTCTCTATAGAAGTTTTACACATACATTTTTCACATGTGTATTACTATTCATTTACTGAATATTGAATATTTATATATTTAAACGGCATCATTTATTTGATTTTTTATATAATATATTATATATATATTTTTTATCTGTTGTTTGAATTTGAGATATTAATAAACAAATTACAAATACTAATATAAGTTCAAATGTTGCTATCAACAGTTTGGGTTATTTAAAATGTACTGAATGTTTCTTTAAATGAAGTGATCTAATGAATTAATGAATTAATTGGTCTGATATATAATTAATAGAAAAAGAGCGGGAAATTAGGCAATTAATTGTTGCTATATAAGTTCTTAGTATCTACTAATGAATTGTAACCTGATGAAGCATACTGGATAGTATGCGAAAGCGCTTGTTATTTTATTAATAAAGAACTTTTATCTGATTACATCGTGGTGACTCTCGTCTTGGTGTTCCTGGGATTCTCCCATATCCGAAAAACATGCTGAGTGTTTCCATCTCAAACTCTCCAATGAATGGAGCTGCGGGCAGCAGCACAGACTCTACATGCTGCCCCATAGTGGGAAGAGTTGTACAGACCAACCACTTTGGGCATCTACTGTGGTGTGCAGTATCCTCAAGATAGGAGAACATTGATCACAAACTGCACACCATGGCAGGGCTAGCCACACGACTGTGTAAAATATGGCTCTAGGTGATTCGGTCACATTGACTAATGGCAAAAATGGGTATGGTTTGTTACCGGTGATAAGTGGGTTGAGGACCCGGCCTATTCTGACCCATGCCAGGGACCCTTGCTAACAGTGGGAGAGGTATATGTGCCCCTGTTGGCCAGCATGTGCCCGCTATAAAGCCCAGCAGCCCTGGGTCAGTAAGCTACTGGCCAGCTGGTGTATAGTTGCCAAGCCTGGGTTACCTTGGGATAGCTCTGTTGAGCAAAAGCTAAACGTAAATCCAGCCATGCTGAGAATTGCTATGCGTAATGTAGGTTCACTGACAGGATGCAGCTTGGAAGTGGATGACATGATGATATGGAGGAGGCTGGACAGCCTATGTATCCAAGAGACGAGATGGAAGGGGCAGTGCAGCAAAGCCACTTGGCTTGGGATCCAGACTGTACTACTCAGGTGGGGGACAGGCTAGAAAAGGTGTAGAAATTGTGTTGAGAGAGGCTTCAGAAGGCAGTGAGGGATATCATCAGAATTAATGACAGACTCATGACAATCAAACTCCAGTGTAATGATAGGGCAGTATTCATAATCTCAGCCTATTACCTACAGCAGGGTTGTGATAGTGAGGAAAATAATGCATTCAGACAGCAGTTGCAGGACCCACTAGATAAAGCAGGACAACAGTGAATTGGTGTTGATAATGGGTGACTTGAATGCACATATCAGGACAGACAGAACAGGATATGAGGACTGCCTGGGTCTACATGGATGGGGCAACAGGAATAAAGAAGAAGCCATTCTAGTCTTCTGTCTGGCAAATGGCTTGATAGTAGCCCAACACATGGTTCAGAAAGAGAGACCGTCACAAGATCACATACAAGATTAGCCAACATGCAACTCGGGTAGACTTCCTCCTAGTAAGGAAAAGGCACTAGGGTAGAATCCATGATTGCAAAGTCATCCCCAGTGAAACACTTGGCCCACAGCATAAACCATTAGTTGCCACAATCAGCTGCAAGCAGTGATCAGAGAAGGCTCTAAGGTTAACAGAGAGCGAGCTGAAGACCTGGAAGTTGACTGGAGAGAAAGTACAGCAGTTCAAGAAATTACTCAGGGCTCTAGCAGCCCAAGAAGAGGAGGAAATAGATGGAGTTGAAGAAGAGTGGCAGCGCCTAAAAACAGCATGTGTTAGAACTAAAGAAAAGATATGTGGCCGAGCCAGGTATGGAAATAAGGTACACGAGGAAAGTTGGTGGTGGAATGCAAAAGCTCAGGAAGTCATTAAAAGAAAGAAGGCATGCAGGAAGAACTGGGAGATAGAAAAGACTGACCAGGCTGAGAAGGACTACTGGTTGGTTAACAAAGAAACTAAGAAAGAAGTTGCAATAGCAAAGAATAGTGCATCAGAGGCACTCTACCAACTTCTGGAAAGTGACTCAGTAAGGGGCACAAAGAAACTATATATCAGGTTGCAAGGAAAAGACAGAAAGATAAAGAAGATAGTCAGACACTCTTCGTAAGGGATGCCAGCAACAACCTGCTTACCAGTCCACAGGACATCAAAGGCAGATGGAAGGAGTATTTCCAGCAGATTCTGAATGAAGAAAATCCCACAGAAGCTGTACTGTCCCAGAAACAGCCTACGATGAGAGAAGAAGAGGTGCCCACCTTAGAAGAAGTAAGAACAGCACTAAGGAAGATGAAGTCAGGGAAAGCAGCAGACTCAGATGAGGTCACAGCAGATCTGATAAAGATGCTGTGTGAGATGGGGGAAATGGCTCCTGAGAGTACTAGTAGCAGTGTGGAGAGAAAGGCCTATCTCAGATGACTGGAGAATAAGCATACTCATGCCAGTGTAAAAAAACAAAGGGGACATCCACTACTGTGGGCAGTGCAGAGGCATCAAACTCCTACCACATTGCATGAAAGTTCTGGAGAGGGTGACTGATAATACGTAGAGTAGTAGAATGTAAGATGGGAGATGAGCAGTTCAGATTCAGATCATGATGTAGCACAATTGATCCGATGTTTGCATTGAGACATACTTGAGAAAAAGCTAGAGATGAGGAGAGAGTCCAACTGGGCATTCCTAGACTTTGAGAAAGGATATGACAGGGTCCCAATAAAGCTGATCTGGGCAGTACTGCGGTGGTTTGAAGTCCCAGAAACATTGGTAGAATTAGTGCAAATTTTAAAGTTAGTAAAAAAGTCCCTGTATATGGAATCAATGCTCAATAATAATAAATGACTTGTGTTGCAAATGTATAAAATAAATGAATCGACAGACTATGTGGGGGAAAAAAATTGTTAAACACGTATCTTAGATATCAATACTCAACTCAATAGCTATTAGAACGTAAAAATGATATCCTAAAATTCATAGTGTATCATGAGGAAATATTATTCAATATACAAATCAAGTAAATGTACGGGATATAAAACTTGTCAATATTCAAGAATGACTACCGAAGATGGGGTATTTTTAGAGGAAATTAAATACGTCAGTTCCCTCTTTGTAGAAAGAGGGTTACCCAAATGCCTTAATTGAAAGTTTAATGAAAGAGGTAGTGGACAATAGGGTCAACAAGTTTTTTTTCTTTTCTTGGATTAAAGGTCAGCGACACAATCCCAAAGAGTAAAAAGGAAAACAATGTTGATCAAACTTTAATACACACATTTTCGGCTACATCTGGTATAGTTGAAGAAATTATTAGGAAATATTGGCCTCTATTGAAGGTGAACAATGACATTGGGAAATACATCTCCCCTCAACCATCCTTTATTAGGAAAAGGGGTAAGAATTTAAAAGACATGTTTGAGATAAAGGAGATGCAAAAGGTGGGTAATGTTAACTTTAAAAAGGGTACTTATAAGTGTGGGATGTGTCGTCAATGTGACTATATATCACAACAACAGGAGATTTGGATCCCGTCTAGAAGAATTAAACTTATAGCTTCAAGACATTTTAACTGTGCTACACAACGGAATATGCATAGGTTGTAACAGTTTTTACATAGAAATCAAGACTCACTTTTAGGAAAAGAATTTACGAGCAGATTTATGATATCAGCAAACAAAAAGAATCTAATGCTTTCTATAAACACATAAAATTTTCTGTGATAGAACAAATTAGCATTGACCCAAGGGGGGGGTAGCTGGGAATCAAGGATTGAGTTCCGTGAACTCTTTTGGCAACTTAAAACTGATGCCAGTAAGCCCCCAGATCTCAACGATAGCATTAGTATCAACAGTATTTTAAAATTGAGGCAGGCTAAGTTGTAACACATTATTTAATAAAGGGTTTTTGAATATTGACACGTTTTATATCACGTACATTTATTTGATTTGTATATTGAATAATATTTTTTCATGATACACTATGAATTTTAGGATATCATTTTTACGTTCTGATACCTATTGAGTTGAGTGTTGATATCTAAGATATGTGTTTAACAATTTTTTTCCCCCGGCATAGTCTGATCGATTCATTTATTTTATACATTTGCAACACGAGTCATTTATTATTATTGAGCATGGATTCCATATACAGGGACTTTTTTACTAACTTTAAAATTTGGTTATTTTAATTTAATTTTATGTTTTTTGGTTCATGACATTCACTTATTAGACAATATTAATGGTGACATGCTATTTAGACTACACATGATTGAATTGCTTTTTGTGAATGAACAGTTTTTTATAATACTATGAACATTTTAAAACACCTTGCCAATTGTATATTTCACTTACAAATGTTTTTTTAAACCGTTATGTTTGCATACAATTTACACCTTGCAAGTTAATGGAACATGATACAGATTTGTACTATAATTATTCAATTATTTATTTGATTATCTTAATTGATCTAGGAAGTTATATATTCGTTGATCTACCTGAAGCTTTTTTGTTCTGATGAAGCTTTGCATTTGGGCAAAGGGAAAGTGTGCTCAACTTTTCAATTACTTTGAAATTTTCAACAATTTTTGTATTGTCTGTGGTGTCTTTGGGCCGTATTGGCTGGATCTCAACGTGAACAAAGAATTCCTATTAACATCGGCTGGTCCTGCTTTTTCCTTTCGTGGGAATTGTTTTTTAAGAAGTAAGAGGAAGCGAGGACATCCATCAAAGAGGTGGATGGATTGTGTGAAAGAAGATCTGCGACAGTCAGGCATGTGTGTTGAAGAAGGCAGGAGTGTGGCACTGAATCGAGAGAGTTGATGACAGTTAACACGATACCCTGACTCAATGCAGAAAAAATTGGGGAAAAGGGGGCTGATGATGATGATGGTGTGGGCCATTCAGGGTTCATAGGTAAATACTAGCCTAGCTGCCTTTGTGGGCCATTTTAAGCCTAGCCAATTTCCCTTTCAAATGTGAGAATCAAACCTTGTAACTTATGTCTGTGAAGTAAATACCTTAACCATTACACCCCCCCCAATTATAACATATTTATATGAGTATTCACCATATGAGCTGGTGTTTGAGAGCTTTCTTAGCAGACAATAGATGTCTGATCCCCCGTATCACCCTTTGTATCTGGATGTATCTCGTATGCTGCTTTTAGCAGGAGTTTTCGCTTTTTTTCACATGTTTATAATGTTATGACTGTTGTTGATTCTTTTTGTTTTTATTTGGGAATCCCAGAGCTGCATTTGCCTGGTTATGATGGTACAGGAAGGCCTAGCATGCTTGTAGAGCTTTGCATGCTCCAAATACTGAAACCCTGACAAAGTTAGCCTCTATTAGGGCTTCGTAAAAAGTACCTTTGTGCCTTCCCACTGCAGAGGACCAATCTCAGAAATTGGCTTACATGATGAGCACTCTTATTTGTTATTCATTTGCTTTGAGTACTGAATTTGCATAGTTTGTTGCATTCAAAAGCTGTATGGGTAAGACTGATATGCACTTGAAGAGGTACTCCATTTTTTTGCATTCTTCTTGCTAAGAATTGAAGGTTGTTTAAAGTGGAACAGTAGTCTATTAATTCAAGATGCTGCTTGAATCGGTTGACTCATGAAATTCTGCTGCCATATAAAAAATTACTGGCACTGATGATGTTGCTTTGAGACAATGTATGGTGCACACAAGAATAGAAGTGAGGAGGCTGAGTCATGTCAGTGTTACTTGGGAGCTCAAGCCTGAAAAGAAGGTAGAAGCCATGACAAAGGCTAGTAGTACTTACATTAAAGTGATGTGATGATAACTGTAAGTTAAAGATGCAGTAATTTCATTGGCACTAGTAGAAAACAAGAGTTAAGTTCCAGGTTTACATTAGTTAGTGTAGTAGGTAATAATAAACAGTAAAGTCAGCTCACTGGTTTAGAGGCAGGTATTCGTATGCAGTATCATTGTAGCCATATAGTACAGATTCAGAAATGAATTTAGGTTATTGGATGGTCTTTAAGGATGTAAGAGCTTTGTTGTTGTTCTGCCCACTGCATGCTAACAACCAGGATTAGCTATTAATCTGTCCTCCTTCATTCCATGTGTCAAATGTGTAAGTTGTCATGCATACACCCATTGGGGTTTTGTCTTGAATGGTGCTAACCCAACTTCTAATGACTAAAGTGGACACCTGTGTCACCACAATGGCTTCCTGTGCTCTCTCCATTGCAAGTGCATTGTCCCGTACATGTGCCCCTTGAGAGCTGCTATCACTGGCTTAGGATCTTCATATTAAAATCCCTCAGTAATATTGCAGTTGTGAATATGTAAGCCTCTGCTTTGATGGGGAGCAGTCAGATAACCAGGATCACCATCTTCCACCCTTCAGGATGGCAAGCCTCTCACACCACCTTATCTCTTTGCATCATTCTTCCAGCACCTAAGCCGTTTGTCTATTTGTCATCATCTTGGTTGTAGTTCCAGCTTTATTATTGTATAGCACAAATCATTTTGGAATAGAAGAGTCTGAATGGTGTTTGGCACAGTAGTGTTTTTGACGGATGACATGCAGCATCTAATGACACTCATATGCTGTTAATTAGTAAAATATGTACATATGTAAATAATGAAGAGAAGCGTGGGACAGTGATATTAGTACACAAAGTCATGTTAAGGAAACATTTAGGGACCATTCTGAACAGGAAAATGGAGGGTAGGGACAGCATTATTGCCACCAATGATCTTGTCAAGGAAATATGTAGGGATCATTCTGAAGAGGAAAAACAGAGGAGGTGGGGACAGCAATACTGATAACCACAATCATGTCAAGAAAATGTGTGGGGGTAATTCTGAACAAGAAAAATAGAAGGGGGCAGGGATAGTGATGTTAGTGCCCAAGATCATGCCAGGGAAATGTGTACCAGTCATTCTGAACAGAAAAAAATGAAGGGATGGGAGTCATTAGTGTTGGTGCCCAAGGTCATACCAGGGAGATGTGTAGGGGTCATTCTGAACAGGAAAAGCAGAGGGGAGAGGAGGAGGCACAGACAGTGGATTGTAGAAGCTAATATCTTGTGTCTGTAGAAGTAATTTTTCTTAGAGCGGGCTATGGGCTCATGGAATGAACTACCAGAGATGGGGCTGTGGAGCTATGGAATGGGACTACAAGAAGTGGGGGTGGAGGCAGACCCCACAGAAGTGATCAAGAGGGCATTGGACAGGTGAAGAAAATGAAAGTGTAAACTAGGTAGGCTTATTGCCTCCTCCTGCCATCAGACAAATGTATGTAATGTATAGTATTCCTTTAAACTACATGAAAACTGAAACTGCGGGAGATAAAAAAAAAACTTCCACAGGGTAGAAAGAAATTAGTTTTGTAAACCATTCCTAGTATTGTATGACTAGATCCATCTTCAGAAGTTCAGCTGAATCAAAGCTAAGGACTACCTGGTGACCAGGAATACAAAGCGAATACATACTGATAGGCTTTAAATGCTTACTACTACAGAGCTCTGTAGACTGCCCCTGCACAAGATTTATACTACCCCCAACCACAGTCACTGTATTTATTTATTTGTTTACTTGTATGCATGGGAGACCCGTAGAAACAGCAGCTGCAGCAGAGTCAGAACTATGAGGTTAGCAGTAGTAAGCATTGTTCAGGATGTAGGAATTCCTAAACAGAGTGTCCGTGATCTGGCCCGATCCTCTTATAGTTAGATGTTGTAATGGGTATGTGGCTATGGTGTCATCCTGCAGTCGTCAGAAGGAGCCTAGTAAAGAGGGAACGACTGAACACCTAACCTGGTTCTTGTTTGCTTTGAAGTAAATTTGTATCCCCTGACTTGGGATAGTTTTTTGGACGTTTCTCAAGACCATAATCTTAAATTAGATTGTCGAATGATATAATTTTCTGATAGTTTACAAAGTTTTTTTTTTTTTTTTTTTTAGATATTTAACATTCTACAAAAATTGTACTACTTTGTGTGGGATTTTAACATGACATCCGGATATTGGCAAGGGCTCTTGCCACCCCCATAGTGCCTTTTTTAGGCAAGGCTCAAATTCTAAACCTACCACCCTAGAACACAAAAAAGGAAAAAAACTAAGGGTAATGCTGCTCAATGCCAGAAGTCTCAATATCAAGATGCACGCACTCGAGGCCCTTCTCAGTATGGAGAACATCGATGTCTGTGCTGTGACAGAAACCTGGTTCAAGACTCCTGAGAGCACCCCAGCACTATCAGGTTTCACCTCATATCATGCGTTCCGGCCCCAAAATCCAGACAACACCAAGAAAGGAGGGGGGGTGTCCATATTCATAAAGGACACCCACACCTCAAGGTTGGTGGCAACGCACGATGCATCTGAGACCATCCAGGTGCAATTAACCATAGGCAAGACTGCTCTGCAATTTGTAGCATGTTACAGGCCACCCTCTCAAACTCAGGAACCTCACATGGCCTTCCTGAAAACATTGGAGGATAAATGTATCTCCAAACACCATCATACTAGGTGACTTCAACTACCCTAATATAGACTGGGAACACTACTCAAGCCCAAACACTCTAGCCCAAAGGTTCCTGGAGATCATAAACTCAAATGCCATGGAACAACTAGTCACCATCCCCACAAGAGGAGAAAACATACTTGATCTCATCATCATGAACATGGGATCACAATGTTCAACACCGAAGTATACCACTCACTGGTGAGATCAGATCATAAACTAATCTCGCTGGAGGTCCTCATCCCGCCCCCACCTGAAATAAAAAAGACCACAGTGAAAAACTTCTCAAAAGCCGACTTCACACTTCTAAAAACTAGTGTGGTCTCCTTTAAGGCCCCTGAGCCAGTGGTAAACATTACTCAAACCGCTGAATCACTTACAAATGCCTTCTACCAGCATCTACAGGACTGCATGGATCAGGCAATCCCAAACAAAACTAAGACTCTTTGTACCAAAGGCAAGCGTCCAGTCTGGTGGACCCCAGCCATAAACAAGCTCTACAACAAAAGGAGGAAGCTACTACAAGATAGAGCAAAATCCTTGAAAGTAAGACACCTTTGATCATTATAAGTAAAAAACTAAGAGCTCTCATAAAATCATCCAAGGCAAATTTTGAGAGAAAAATCGCCAAGGACTCAAAAGACAATCATAAGGCCTTCTTTAGCTATGTTAGAAACCTAGGAGGAAACTCCCAGATATGCTCAGAATTAGTTCAAAATGATGTGAAGATTACTGAACCTACACACATTGCCAACATACTGGCTGACAGGTTCAGTGCAAACTTCTCCCCCCCAAAAGGAGAGATATCTATACCAGAGGATTGTAGCCCCCCAAACATCTCCAATGCCCAGGTGAGAACTGCTCTCCAAGGCAAAAACACAGCATCCATGGGACCGGATGGTGTCCCCGGCTGTGTGCTCCACGAACTCAATGAGGAATTAAACCCGCAGTTAGGACAGCTGTTTAATCTTAGCCTCACCTCAGGATACGTGCCCAAGGAGTGGCGCACTGCGACTGTGGTCCCACTTCACAAGGGCGGTGCCTCCACCGACCCTGGAAATTACCATCCCATTAGCTTGACAAGCCTTATCTGCAAAGCCATGGAGAGGATCATAATGGACCTCATAAATAAAGACATAGGGAACTTGCAGACTTTGGATCCAACCCAGTTTGGCTTTGTCAAAGGCAGATCATGCCTTTTAAACTTGGTTGACTTTTTCGAGACAGTCACCAAGGCCATTGATGAGGGAAAGGCAGTCCATACAGCCTACCTCGACCTGGCAAAGGCCTTCGACACAATACCCCACTCAGGTATCATCGAAAAACTCATCAGCTTGAATGTAAACCCATACATCACAAGATGGGTTGCAAACTGGCTAAGTGACAGAACCCACAGGGTCAGAGTTGCTGGAGCCATGTCAGACTCAAAGCCTGTCACAACTGGTGTCCCACAGGGCTCAGTCCTGGGTCCACTCTTGTTCGGTATCTACTTTTCTGAAGTACAAGCAAACACAGGAGGGTTATGGCTGACAAAGTTTGCAGATGACTGCAAACTGGGCATCATAGTCGAAAACACATCTGACACAGATATCCTTCAGAAGGGCCTCACAGAAATGGATAACTGGTGCCAGAGCCATGGCCTAAAGTTAAACGCCAAGAAATGCATAGTCATACCCTTCGGGAAAAACAAGGTTACCCCTAGCTACCATATAGGTGGCAATCCACTGAGCACAGAAGAAGTCATCAGGGATCTGGGGACCCAGGTTGACAGTAGCCTTTCGTTTGACACTCGTGTTGCTAAAGTAGTTAGGAAAACCTTCTACATTGCCCACCTGATCATGAAGGGATTCACATCTAGATCAAGGGAGGTCATCGTCCCCTGTACTCATCACTCATTAGACCTATGATTGAGTACAATGCCCCATTCGGAATGTATCTGACCCGACACCTGCAGCAGCTGGAAAGGCCCCAAAAGTTCCTCACCAAAAGGATAAAGGGTCTCAAAAATATGTCTTATGCTGCCCGACTGAAAGAACTCCAGCTCTATTCAGTCTCATACCGCTTGCTCAGAGGTGACCTGTGCCTGACATATAAGGCCATGTCAAACCCAGATTTGATGAATATGCTTCACCTCAAAAAATCTAGATCCCTCAGAACCACAAGGGCGGGAGACTTAAACCTTGACACGGTTAATAGAACGTGCTGGAGGGACAGATTCATCACCCAGAGACTCCCTATGCTGTGGAACAAAATCCCGGTACATGTGAGGCAGAGCACCTCGCTGGCCTTGTTCAAGAGGAATCTTGACCAATGGATAGGGGATCGCAGATATACCCCAGGGATTACTTCAGTGTCACTGCTTGACAGAGGCACAGCAAAATAATAGGCATAGTTTTATTCAAACTAAAGGGGTGGCGAAAGCCACATAACTATGGGCTAGGCTTATAAATGCCCTTGGGCAGATAGCCTAGTATGAACCTATGAACCTATCCTAAGAGTAATGTACAGCAGTTGATCTCGCAGGTATCAAATACTTCAAAAATGTTATCACCTTAAAGGAAAACAGTGGTACAGTGAGTAGCATTGCCACCTCACAGCAGTCAGTCCTTCCTTCACAGAGGCTACATGCCCTCTCTCTGCCCACTTGAGTTTTTACCAGGTGTTCTGGTTGCCTATAACCTCTCAGGGGCATGCAGTAGACTGAGACTGGTGATCTTCCAGCTTGTAGGTGTATGTGTAGTGTGTGAGTGAATGTGCATTCTGCGAACAGACCACTGCTTTATCTAGAGTGAGCTTCAATGCCTTGCCCCCATTGGCTGCCATGTTAGGGTCTTACATCACCACAATCCTGTTAAGGATAAAGCAGGTTATCAGAAAATGGATGGGTGGATTATTACCTTAAGTGTTTTTGCCTATGGGCAAATGTCATGATTTTGACATGTGAGAACTGTGCTGCTTGTAACAAAAAGGCTGTGGCACATAGAATTAGGAATTTAGAGACTTATGCTAAACATAGAAGACTTTGGTGTTTAAATCATGATTGATTTTCTTATTCTACTTCTAGGACTTATCTTATTCTGAATTCACTGAACTAAAAAATAAATGCTAAGAGCAGCGGAAGCAGAAAGGTTAAAAAAATTAAAATGATGGAAGTTCCTTCAGGTACTGCACAACATCAAGCATTGGTGGACCAAAATGGTCAGGTCTTGCATATGATGGGGGGGGGGGGGGGGGGGCAACTTTGCTTCCAGCAGCTTATGTAGAGAGTGTTTTTTCACCGATATGCTTAATGTTCCATGTTTTCTTACCACCCCGCTGTCTTTATACTAGTTTAGGAGGATAAGTGGTGTTTGAGCAGGCTGCTTTGATTATGACATCATCGAAGTGGCATTTGAAGGTGATGCATTTATAATTATTTTAAAAAGCCTTCTCCCATCCTGGGTGAGGCAGTCCAGTGTCCAGTTAGATGCTTCTCTCCACACTTTGGACCATCCCCTAATGAATAATCTGCATTGTTTCAGAGATTTGGATGTTAGAGGTGGCAGACATCTGAACATGTCCCAACGTCTTCCTGTGGGGAGCTGTCTTTTAGGGGGCTCAGATAACCGTGTCCCGTAATCCACGGATGCTCCTGCACAGGTGCTACATAGGTTATTATTAAGCTGTTTTACCATGTTTTGGTAGTGTCATCAGCCCCCAAACCTTCAATCATAGGTGTTGCAAAGGAGTTGATGAGAGCAAGACATTTTAGTCCAGCTCAAATGATGATGATGATGCTTTTTGCTCATTCAGGAAGGATTGGATTCTGTATTGTCTTTGTTGATTTTTGAGTACGAGGGTTCCCCTTAAGAATAACTGTCTTGGTGGCACCTTAAATGATATGGACAACACTTGTACCCTCTTTCAAGATTGAAAGCCCTACAATGAAGAAACTACTAGAGACCAAAGTGTACTAGCATCCCCTTTCATTATGGATTTTTTACAGCATATTTTGTCAGAGCTTTCTTTGCAACCTGTTTATTGGCCACCTGTCTCTCAAAAATCATGTACATTTTGTAGGGTTTAGGAACAAGGTAAATTTCTGTGAAAAAGCCCAGAGGTTACAGACCTGCAGAACTGAAAGAATATAGGTGCTCTGAGTACGTCTTCTAATGATGATAGTACATTCCAGGGCAGGTTTGAGAAGACCTTCATATCTCTACTTGTTTATCATTTAGGACCACTAACTGTCAGACCTACGCATTGCTGTATTAGAGTGAGATCAGTAAACAAAATGGAGGATGATGTTCAAGCCAGGCTGTTAGGTGCTTCTCTTAAGGAGAAAATGATAAAACTCATTCAATCTGCCAAAAAGATAGGTTGAGTGAGTTACAATTCCTTTGATGCTGCTTGCTGAGACCCTGAGAGAAGACTGTATTTGCAAATATAAAGCAGATGCTCAAAGTATGGTTCACAGTATCTTTACCAAGGATCATCTGGATAAAACCATTTGTGATCTTCCCATAGAAACATTGTTAAAGCAACTGGATAAAGGGACAACACTATGCAAAATGAAAAGCAAATGTTTTATTCCCCATGGTCCAAATAAACAAGAAATTACCTTTCAGAGTCTTGTCCCGTCTTTAAAAAGTGATGAAGAGGGATGCCATATAAGAAGCAATTCCAGCACATACGACAGCATTAAATAAGAAAGTGGCACCTGTTGCAGTACAAAGGCTATGAATTGTTAATGAGCAGCTTCTTGTAGTCCAGGGTTTGATTCCCTCAGCCTTCATTTGCGTACTCTGTGACTCTGAGCATAGACATTGTCCTTTGGAAATTGGGTTAGGCTTTTCAGTGGTCTCCTTGACTACGTGCCTAGTAACTATCCAGGTTGTACAACATTTTTGTTCTAGTTCCATCTGTTGAGGTTTGCCATCATTCCTTTGCAGCCTCTCCTGGATCCCCAAACCACAGGGAGAGGATTGCTTTTTCACAAAGATCAGCTGACATGGGTAAGAGTAGTATTCTGCACAGATTACACCACAGAATTTTGTAACCCACCTTCAGTTCCATGATGAGTCCCAAATATTCCAAAAGAACAAGTTCAGGCAGCTCTCCCTTTATTTTAGCAACTTCTTCCTTCGCAAGTTATCCTGACTGTGCTGTCCTCAGTGAAGACATTGGGGATTTATTCTTGGTACAAACTCAAACAGTAAAAATGTGGAACAAGCGATAAGGCGGAGAGAAAAAAAACAGAGCAACAGCAAAAAAGAGGAAATCTCTGCACACCGTCAAGCCAAATAAAATTTATTAAAAACGACAAAGCTTTTGGATATCAAAAACATCCTTCCTCAGTGTCTTACACAAAATAAAAGTTAAAACCAACATTTATACTAGTAGCACATGACACAGCCATTAATTGATGAAGGTGAACACCCAGTTCTTAAAGATACAGAAACAGTGATAAGAGGGGTAAGGAGTATATACATATCTTCCTCTCATTTTTTTCTAATTTTCCTTTGTTTATTTTTTAAGATAGGTTTAGTGTAACTTGTTTATTTAAGCCCGGGTCTTTATCTGCTTCAAGCCTCGCTATCCATTCATATTCTTTCATGTCCACATTGTTAACATGGTCTCCACGTCTAATACCTGGGTATACGAGGAAATGCATGAGAAATGGCTCCCTTTCCAACCTATGTTTACTTATCGTAATTGTAATAATTTGTAACAACTTTTATGTTACAAAGATTTCTCTTGAATAATACACAAGGAATTGAGTTTAAGAAAAAAGGCACTTTTCCATGCTACAATTGTTCATTTTGTACGAGTATTAATCAATGCCCAGAATTTATACACCCTATGATTGGCAAGAGATTCATTTTTCACTGCACAGCAACATGTAATACCTCTGGTGTTATATATCTTGCTACATGTAAGAAATGTTCAGGACTTTATGTGGGCAAATCAGTCAGGCGACTAAGGGATAGAATTACTGAGCATAGGTCGGAGATTCGTAGGAATATACCTACTAACTCAATGGCCTGCCACATTTCTGCAATGGGTGCTGCTCATGAATTTGACTTGAGTCATACCTGTTGTATACCCAGGTATTAGACGTGGAGACCATGTTAACAATGTGGACATGAAAGAATATGAATGGATAGTGAGGCTTGAAGCAGATAAAGACCCAGGCTTAAATAAACAAGTTACACTAAAACCTATTTTAAAAAATAAGCAAAATTAGAAAAAATTGAGAGGAAGATATGTATATACTCCTTACCCCTCTTATCACTGTTTCTGTATCTTTAAGAACTGGGTGTTCACCTTCATCAATTAATGGCTGTGTCATGTGCTACTAGTATAAATGTTGGTTTTACCTTTTATTTTGTGTAAGCCACTGAGGAAGGATGTTTTTGATATCCAAAAGCTTTGTCGTTTTTAATAAATTTTATTTGGCTTGATGGTATGGAGAGATTATGTTCTCATTTAGTCTTGGTAGTCAGCACCAGTGGCATAGAAAGATAAAACACTGACTATGGCTCAGGTGACATGAGGTCATTTAGCAGCTCAAATGCTTAATGAAGCTGGCAGAGGAAGTTGGTCTTTGCAGTCCTCAGAGCAAAGAAGCTGTCCAGATCTGTCAGGTGCCACATTCACTCAGAGGAGTAACAGCTTTTCAAGAGATGTTCCTAAGGTGAGCATTCAAGCTGTTTTGGTTGTAGCTGTTATAGAGAGTGCCCAGGCAAGTGTATCCACATTGTAGTGCCAGTGCTGAAGCAGTTTGCCCTTTCTCCCACCCAGGGGGAGGGTTTAGGCCTAATAAATACTCCATTATCAGGATACTGACAAGACACAAACCACTGCTGAGGCTGGTTATATAAATATGGCCTTTCTCCAGGCATCTCTCACCTCCAATGGGGCTTACCCAGGATAGAGGGAAAGAATGAGGATGACTGATATAAGGTTGCTTGATGGCTGGCAGGTACAACAGGTAAAAAGCATGTAGGAGAAAAAAACAATTCTTGATAGTAAGGAAAGAGAGAGAGAGAACAGTGGACCTATGTTTATTTTATTGTTTATGTTCCATTTTTTAATTAGGTGAGTGGCACGCTTGGTCCAAGGACCCTTTTCAGCCATGATCCAGTTGGTTGCCGTAAACATTTAGTATAACGTGCATGTATTAGCAGTGCATAATTAAAGAAACGTGTATACCAGTAGTTTTGTAGGGTCTATATCACAGGAGTCCTACATTGTAATATCTAACCCAAATGTTCGAAATACGAAAATAGCGAAGCCACGGCACACCGATTTTTTTTTCCCAGGGAAAACAGTCGGTGGCCCGTTTTCAGTGCTTTGCTATTTCCTCCACTGTGGTGCGATCTTGGAGTTGGTATATTTAAGTAGGGAGGGTGTGGAGGGCAGAGCTCCCCACATTAGTTTAAGTTTAAAGTGTAAGGGTTTTTTTTTTTTTTTGTACCGGAACAGCGATTTTTTTTCTCCCTGGGAAAAAAATTGCTGTTCTATGTTTTGGTAATTCTTGCATTTTGAACTTCATGATTGGATATTACATCGTTCGAACTCCTGTGAGTCCGACGATGTAATATAGACCCGTTTTGTATAATCACAAAAAGTGCATATGCATGCACGTATTCATGTATGTCTGTGTGTGTGTGTGTATGTATGTATGTGTATATAGTTATGTAAAAAATATGTATTTGGGTATAGTGGCAATCATCGATGTAGGCTCCTGATTGCCAGCCCCTTGCTCCCAAAAACCTGATAGGTTCTATATGTAAAGTGCCTGATGATTCCAAGTTTCTTTATAACTGCCCCTCTGATGAGCATTCTGTGGTATCAGTTGCCTCTGATAAGCCTTCTAAACTGTTACCTTCTACAAAGTTGCTTCCCTCTGACAAGGATATCAGGACTGTGGAGAGGTTAGGTAAGAAAGTGCATTACTTCTTCTACCTTGGCCTTAAGAGCTGTGAACTATCAGACCTGTATGACTAGATGTATTTTGGCAGCTGTCTGTCAGGCCTGTCAGGTTATTTCAGGCCTTCCTGGCTCTGAGAGGAAGACCTCTGCTTTTTCTTTATTAGGGACATCTCTGGTTACTTACCATTCCATTAAATGCAGCTGATGCCTCATCTGTGGGGGGAGGGGGGGCTGCCTTTGGTTCTGTGTTGAGGAGGTATTTTTGGCTTAGGCTTCAACCTTTGCCTGATGATATCAAGGCTAAGTTGATGGACGCTCCTCTAGATAATACACATTTGTTTGGTGTTGCTGCTGCTGCTGAGTTGTTTAAGTCCTTCCAGGAAAAGAGCAAAGCTTTACAGGATCTGAAACATATTTTTCTTTCACGTGTTCCTAAATTTCACAAGCCTGCTTTTGTTCATTGACAGTCTCTCCCTCCCCCAAAGGTAGGAAGGGTGGCAGAACCCCTTCAGCTCAGAAGCCTCCTTTTCCTGACAAACCAGGTGCTGTCTGACTAACCTTGCCCTGCTCTTCTCAGTCACATTCCTCTTTCCCTGTCCCTTTCTTTTTGGTTAAAGATCACTCAAGACTCCTGGGTTATTTCCATTATTTGCCAGGAGTATTACATGGTCTAGAAATATCTTCCCCCATTTTTGGGCATTCCTCAACCTCCTCTGGAACAGCTGTCATTTTTTGAGCCTGTTGGCTCAGGGAACAATTCAAGAAGTTCCAACTCCTCAGAGGGGGAGGGGATTTTACTTCAGAAAGTTCTTGGTCTCCAGGAAAGAAGACACCTGGAGACCCATTCTGGATCGCTCTCAGCTAAACATCTTTTTGAAAGTTCCTTCCTTTTGGACGCTATCCTTCAAACCTTGTTTCCTTTTCTACTTCCTCAGGCTTTTCTTATTTTCCTGGATCTCAAGGATGCTTATCTACATATTCCTATTCATCCCCTTTTCAGGAAATGTTTACATTTCTCTGCTGATTTCTAGCATTTTTAGTTCTCTGCTTTGCCATTTGGCCTGTCTACTGTCCCAAGAGTCTTCACCAAATGCCTCGCTCCTGTGATTGCTTTGAGGGGGATACAGATATTTCCATATCTGGATGACCTGCTCATTCAGGCTTCTTCTCCAGAGATTTTACTTCATCATCATCATCACTTCGCTGTTTGTCTCTTGCAGAGCCCTGGGATTTACTCTAAATTTCCAAAAATCATTCCTGACTCCTTCCCAGGATCATGTTTTTGTAGGTTTCAGATTGTGCCAATGCTGGCATCCCTGCCTCCTCCCAAGGCTTTAACTCTGATTGCTTTCTTTCAATCCCTTCTTCCTTTGGCTTCAGTTCCAGCCAGGGAGTTTCTAAGGGCTCTAGATTACATGGCATGCCTTCCACCATTCCTGTGCTTCCGCTGGCCAAGCTCCACATGAGAACGCTCCAGTGGTTTCTGAAAAGTAGTTTGGCTTCAGCATTCTCATCCCTTAGATTTTGTAGTCCTCCTTCTTCCATGTCTGAAGCTGGAAATTCAGTGGTGGATTCATCAGTTGTCTCTCAACGCAGAGCTGCCTTTTCAACCTCCAGTCCCCTCTCAGGAACTTTTCACAGATGCCTTGGATGTAGAATGGGGAAGGGCTCCTTTAGTCCTCTTAAGGTACAGGACTTTTGGTCTCTTCGATAAACGAAAGACCACATCAGTGTTAACGAGATGAGAGCTATTTTTCCTGGATCTTCAGGCTTTTCATTCTCTTTTCCTCCCAGGGCCCCTCAGAATTCTCACAGACAATAAATAACACAATGATGTGGTATGTCAACAAGTAAGGTGGGGCAAGGTCTTATCTTCTGTGCAGACTAGCTCTTCAGGTTTGGGATCTAGTTGTCCAGTATCAGGTTACTCTTCAGGCAGTTTAGATTCCCTCAGATCAGAACATAGTGGCAGATTCTCTGAGCAGGTCTATAACACAATTCCATGAGTGTATGCTTCACAGGGATGTGTTTCTGGACATTGTCCATCAGTGGGGTACTCCTCAAGTATACATCAAGTGTATCTATTTGCCTCCCCTCTAAACAAACTTCCTCTGTTTTGCACCAGAGTCCCATGTCCTCTGGTCTGAAAGGTGGACACCCTATCTCTTTCTTGGAAGGGGTTGTTTCTTTTTGCTTTCTTCTCCAAATGTCCTGTTCAGGAAGAAAGAGGATGCTCCCAAAATCTTGTTGGTGACTCTCTTTTGGCCCAGACAGCATTGGTTCTGGTTCCCTCTTCTGCATTTAGCCAAGGGCAGCCCTCACAGGTTACCTCACAGGGTGGACCCATTCACACAACACAAAGGGATCTCTCATCCACCCCCACCTGTCCACTCTTCAGTTGACATTGCAAGTGATAGGGTTTTGATACTCCAGACACCTTTTTTCTGAGGATGTGCTATGGGTCCTGCAGGAGGCCAGGAAACCCACTACTAGAAAATCTTTTGTCAAAATGGAAGAGATTTTCTGTCTGGTGCCTTTCTCGTAACCTGTATCCACTTAATTTGGATGCTCCTTTGGTTCTCTCTTGTTTGTGTGAATTGATCAATGCTGGGTTCACATATTCTTCTGTTAATGCCCCCCTGTCAGCTATTTCTACTTGTCTACCTTTGACTTCCCTTTTGGCCTCTAGATTTGAGACCAAAGAGTTTTTTAAAGGCATCCTTCATATTAGGCCTCCCAGAAAGCCTTTTTCTCCTTCCGGGACCTAAACTTTGTTTTAGAAAAATTGACTCTGGCTCCTTTTGAGCCTGCGGCTTCAGCTTCCTTGCAGCATTGTTCTTTGAAGATTTTTCTTCTTTTGGCCCTTACTTCTGCCAGATGGGTGTCTGAGCTACAGGTCCTTATGGCTGTTCTTTTTTTTTTTTGTTTTTTCATAAGGACAGGGTGTCTCTTCGTACTAATCCTTCTTTTATGCCCAAGGTGGTTAATGAGTTGTCACTTAATCAGTCTATTCATTTGCCCACTTTTTTCCCTTCTCCACAATCAGCTAGTGGAAAGGTTCTTCATTCCTTGGATTTGGATAGACAACTCCGATATTATTTGGATAAAACTAAAGCCATTTGTAAATCTGAGTAGCTTTTTGATTCCTTTCATCCTAGGTCTTTAGGTTTGGCTGTTGGATATCTAAAGCCATTTCCCTTTGTTACTCCTTTCATGGGATGAGCCTTCCTTC
The DNA here is from genome assembly GCF_019279795.1 of Protopterus annectens. NCBI lineage: Eukaryota > Metazoa > Chordata > Ceratodontiformes > Protopteridae > Protopterus > Protopterus annectens. Next base: position 370,237,325 of record NC_056748.1, on the reverse strand, counting down.
TTCTGTTAAGGTTCATTCTGCTTGGACTGTAGCCTCTTCTGGTGCCTTTAATAGGGTTTGGATACTAATTCTATTCTTGAGGCAGCTACATGGACTTCGGTGCATACTTTTACCAAACATTGTAAGTTGGATGTGATTTCCAGGGCCAGAGCTGGTTTTGTCAGGGCTGTTCTTCATGGCTTTCTTGAGGGCTTTGCTGGCCCTTCCTGTTCCCAGACTTCTTCCTAAACCGTTTACTCTCCTTAATGTAAAGGATACTGCAACAGTGATGTAGAATGAGACGCACTACAGTTGTGTAAAATCTTTCCATAACAGTAGATGTTCTTGTCTTTACTGTTGCAGTATTCACTCCCTCCCTCCACCCCGGTCCCTTTTCCTTCTGGATGTACTTGTTACCTGATAGTTTCCTTAGACTGTTGTTCCTACTGGGGCTTTTTTAGTTCTGAGGATGGTACGTCTGGACATCACCTTTATGCCCGATGCAACACATCAGGGAGCATATGTTTGATGTACGGTATACCCATTACAAACCTGGAGGCTTTGGTATATTGGCTGGACATTGGGCTACCCTTGGCAGGGAATTCCTATTGTAAAGAATACTGCAGAAATGAAGAGAAGGACATCTGCTGTTATGGTAAGATGTTACACAACTGTACTTTTTTAGATGTGAGGGTAGTTCATAGGTTCATAGGTTAGTACTGATATAAATGTGAGGGTAATTGGTTACTCCAAATGGTTTAACCATTACAGGAAGTGAAGATCAAGTGTTTAAAGGACTGTTGAGCTTTATTGTAATAGTTGAGATTAGTCACCATTTCCTGTAGCACCTGCAGCTAAAATGTTGAGACGTGATTGTGCATATTGTGGAAGTGATCTTACTGAATCAGTTTTGCTCTATTACTGATGTAAAGGCTGGCCTTTTTAACTTCAGGGAACTTGGATTTTGTTCATGGTAAATCACAGTGAAGATGACTTAAGAGGCTTTGACAAGCAAATTTGCCAGGAGTTGTGCAGTAGTTTTGATTTAGGAGTTTGAAAGTGGGCAAGTTTAAAAGTAAGGTGTCTCTGGTTGCATTAGGGCTCCAGCTCACTTTTTGTAAAAAGCAGTTATGCTTCATAGAATCTGGAGTAAAGTTTTGTGTGTATATACATGTGTGTGTGTGTGTGTATATGTGTATATATATGTATATGTATATATATATATATATATATATATATATATTTTATTTTATTTTTTTTTAATAGTCTGTAGGGTATGTATTTTCCATAGTAGTTTTGATTGTCAGGGAGTTGGCATATTCTAGCTTGATCAGAATTTCCATAGCTGTTGCTCTTCTCAATTTAAATTGTAAAGCATTTGCAGGTCTGCAGATGTACTAGTTATTTTGTTATATTAACATTGAATAGAAAAGTAAAGCACAACAACTGTACCAAGTGTCCGATCCCAGTGCCAGGTGACTCGGGCAAAACGGAGGTGTAAGAATACTTAATAAAGATGAAGCTCCACCAACTGGTGAAAAAATCACGATTTATTCCACAATACACATCCAACAAAAATACGAAAAGTACATCTGACAGTAAAGGTTAAGCGCTTTCATCTGTCGAAAACAGATTTCTTCAGAACCATGGAGTTATCAAGACCTCAAGTTTAAATACCCAAAGTTTTGGCGCCATATTTAGCTTAAATTGAATAATTAAAATAATGAAAATAATGATTAAAATACATTGATAGCATTCCAATTCACTTAAGTCACCTTGTGAAGATTGCTATTTTCAAAATGTTTAGTTCCAAAATAGACATTGAAATACTCTTTGTAATAAACTTTAAAATAAACTTTAAATTACTGTGAAAAAGGGTTGAGTGAAACGATTATAAACATAACATACTGCCTATACATATAATAGAAATGTCACAACTTCACCATTCCAGGGCTAACATCTTCATATAAAATAGATGTAACTATGCTGAACAAAAATGGATGTTACATAAATGTGCTTACAGTCACTGTAGTATAAAGCACATAAAAGGCATAAAAAGATAAAACACCTAATAATACAAGACCTCTATATATATATGTGTAAAATAATGTATATCAGTGTATATATGTGTACAGGAAAAAAAAACATGCATATGTAAATGTCCTGTGGCTCCCTGTAAACACTATGGAACTTAACTAAGGTATGGCATAATATATATAAATACAAAAATGAAAAACAAAAACAAAAATACTGGAATATGGCAAATGTTCAAACATGATTTAGGATGATCCGAGAACAAGAAAGGGTTTTAGACTAATGTATTCATTAAGACCTGGGTAGGTGGTAGCGTCCAAACATATCTGCCATCTACTCTCCAGGGATCCCAATTTGGCCTTCCAATTTCCACTACCTACAGTGCTATCTACCTGATCTAATATAGCAAATTTAAAACTATGGTCATTGCTGTTTGCTATAATATGTTTGCTGAGTGCATTTTTCTCATCACCTTTTTTCATCTTATAAGTGTGTTCATAGATCCTGGTTTTAAATTTTCTTTCTGTTTTGCCTACATAATATGCGTTGCACTCAGTACAGGTCGCTAAATATACTATTCCATGACTGTTACAATTTCCAAATTTAAATTTACATATACTGTTGATAGTGTTCTTCAATCTAACACTACTATCCTCATTAATGTATTGACACTGCCTGCATGAGCCACATTTTTTTTGTACCTTTAGTCTTACACTGTTTACCCCTATTAGCGTTTTCACTTCTTTCTGTAAGTCTTTTTAGATTGCAGCCAGTTTTCAAAATTATATTAGGAGTATCACCTACTGTATTCCTTACTTCTTCATCAATATTAAAGATATACCAGTGTCTACGTAATATTTCCTTAACAATATTAGTGAAGGGGTTGAACATGATGACACACACACGTCTATTGAACATTTTGTTTATCTGAGTGTCGGGTTCTACTCTCCCTAATAATGATTTATATTTCATACCCCATTGGGATCTAACATAATTGACCACGTCGGTAAGCATATCACTAGGGTATCCTCTATCCAAAAATAGTTTGTGTATAAAATCTAATTCTTGAGACATGATTTCTCTAGTAGATGACATCCGTGCGGCTCTCACACACTGTCCTTTGACTACATTCTTGAAAGTGTGAGGTGGATGGCAACTTCCGTACTGAATGTAATCATTGGAGAAGGTGGGCTTCCTATATAATTTAGATACGTACCCATGCTCATCTGTACTGATGTAAGTGTCCAAGTAAGGTATTCCACATTTTTCAACAGTGTGAGTGAATCTCGAAAATTCCGTTGTGTTATTGATATAATTGATGAATGTTGGAATACTTTCCCTTTCACCTTTCCACACAATGAGTATGTCATCCAAGAATCGTGTATACAATAATATGTGTTTGTAATATTCACTGGTGAATATGAACTGGTTCTCCCATTCTAGCATCACTAAGTTGGCAAATATGGGTGCACACGATGCACCCATAGCCACACCTCTAGTTTGTCTAAATGTCTCTCCTAGAAATTCAATGTAATTGTGGTCCAAAATGAGTTCCATCATACTCATAATAAGCTGAATTTTATCCCAAGTGAATCCAGAGTATTTCCTCATACTGTTACAAAAATAGTCTAAGCCGACGTCTTTGGGTATGCAGGAAAAAAGATCTTTTACGTCCACTATGATGAATGTTATGTCAGCATCCCATACATCTTGATTTAATTTACTGAGAAGGTGCCATGAGTCCTTAATTAAGTGTGGAACATTAAGATATATATGTTTTGTCCAATGGTCCACTGTAACACCTAAGTTAAATGTTTTTGATTTTGAACCTGATTTGATAGGTCTATAAGGGGGGTTCTGGAGGCTTTTATGGATCTTAGGTATACCTATAATATGCGCCAAAATAGGGTATTCATTCCTTAAAAAATTATATAGCTCTTCTGTGATTCTGTTGTCCAAAAGGAACTCCTCAATGGCTAAATCGATCCGTCTGTGGCCAATGTTGATCTGATTCCGTGAAACCACCTCATAGTTACCAGAATTAAACAAAATATCATGAAGTTGGTTCTGGTATTCACTTAAATATGTTAGTATGATCCCCCCCCCCCCTTGTCAGGTTTCATGATTCTGACATCTTTGTTTGAAACAATGTCATGCAACATTTTTCTTTCTTCCTTTGTTAGATTATCTGTAGATAAACCGTGTGGTTCATCTCTTTTCCTTGTTTTGTTATATAAGGCATATACTTCTCTGCATACCGCTTGTTCATAGAGTGCAACATGTGTATTGTTGGGAGGAATGTATGGGTTTTTCTTGCCCAATTTGTTTTCATTAAATGAGGGGTCGTCTTCGATGTCTTTAAAGTGTAATGCCAAGTTCAGTCTTCGACCGTATAGTTTTACTTCTTTAATAATGTCAAATAGATTAAAATGTCCCGTTGGGATGTATTTCATTCCTTTGCTAAAGAGAGTAAATAATTCTTGTTTTATTTCCAAATTTGTGTAATTGTATACCATAAATCCTTTAAAATTAAAAATCATGGGACTATTTTTGGATGTATTTTCCTCTCTTTGGTCACTATCATGTGTCTCAACTGTCACATTCCTTACTATATAATCCAACGTGGGGGTAACATTACCTAAGTTACTCTGTTTTAGTATCTCTTTGGGAATTTCTTTGGAGCTGGAACAAATCTGCCCCCTTGAAAATTTGAATTAACATCCTGTCTGTCATGTGTGTGCTTCCCTTCACTATGTTCAAAGTGGTAGGTATTATTCATTTCTCTCTGTGGTTGTGGCCAGATGTATACTCTTCCTACCCTATATTGTTCAGTGTCTCTCTCCATTTTATGTACTTTTCTATTATATATTGTCTTCATCCTGTAACTAGCTGTCTGAAACTGTTTAAAATATAATTCTTGTCATTTGTCAAACTCCTTATCACCAGTAATTTCATCATTTAATTCTTCTAATTCATTAAATAACTTGGCAACCTTTTCATCATTATGTTTCTTTAACATTTTCATGTACATGTTACCAAACATATCAAATAATTTGTTAAAATCTTGTTTCACTGAATTGTTGTATTCAATCCCTAAAGATAGCTTAAAAAAACGTAACCCTTTTGGCACAATATTTGTATTCATGCACTTCTCCAAATACACATTGTCTAACTTAACACTTTTAAATTGTATTAACTTTTTGCCCAAAAGGTTAATTTTCATTTTTATATTATTGGTTTGTACATTGAATGCATATGGTTCATGTCTATTCTTAAAATCACCATCTAGATCAAACACATAATCGTCAGAAAATAAAGATTTCAACTCTCCACAGACTTCATTTACTTTTCGTTTGGTAACTTTGAGTATGGGAGGTATCTGTCTACATTATTTATTTATTTTATATTACATTTGAGTACCGGGTAATGTCTGACTGGGCCAGGAGCCTATTTGCAGCGAGACACGGGGAGAAAAGCTCCAGAAAACATTATGATAGTAAGACAGTATAAGTTACAGTAAATAAGCAACAATACATGATTAAAAAATAAGCAAAATTACATATTTACAAAATAAAAGAAATATATAATCAAAAGAGGTACATCAAGAATACATATTACAGAAAAATACAGTACAATGAGTTGCATGGAGAAGTGGTTGCATCAAGAAAGTTTTTGAATGTTCACATGTTCATATGTTAAAGTAGCTTTTTTTGGATTTAATAGACAGGAAATTGTTGATTCATTGGTGGGTAGAGAATAAGTTTGGCTGGGCTAGTTTAGCCTGGGATAGTGCAGGAGTATAGCCAATAGTTAGTAACGTGCTCTTTTAGGAGTAGCTTGAATCTGTGACTGTCGGCATTGTTTAGGATGTATTGGGGTAGTAGATTCCAGGTTCTAGATATTTTGTTTTAGAGTACAAGGAATCACCGTAGCTATTATGGGATTTGGCAACTTTTAGAAGCAGTTTGTCAGATGATCGAAGAGCCCTAGGGTTTGTACTTGCTTGAACTAGGTCTTTTATAGCTGGGCAGTTGTGAGGTTTATGAATGAAGCTGTGGGCACTGATTAGTTGATTCAGGTATAATAGGTTGGGTAGCTCTGTTATCCAGTTGAGTTGTTAGTACTGAGCAATGAGGAGTTGTGTGTGGCAGTTTTGCAGCAAATGTCACTGTCTTATTACAGCAAGTCTCTAGATTGTTTAGATCGGTCTTTCATAGGTTGGTAAAGATTTGGGAAGAGTAGAGGAGGATGGATAGTAGGTAGGATCTAGCTGTGTCTATCTGGAGTTGTTGTTTAGGTAAGGTTTGGCTCTGTAAAGTTAGCCAAGTTTGGTAAGGACTTTTTTGATTGTCAGGGCTAAATGTTTGCCGAATTTTAGACAGTTGTCTGTTGTGACACCTAAAAGTTTTGTTTGATTGACTGGTTCAGTTTTAGTGCCATTGGAAGAGTAGATGGTGAGTGGAAGACAGTTGGTTTTAGCTTTATTACTGGAGAAAAATATAAGCTTTTTTTTTTTTTTTTTTGGGAGAGTAAGTATGAGTTTGTTTTTGGCGAGGTAGTTTTCAATGTCTTGGAGTGATTTTTGTGTTGTCTCTTGTAGTTCAAGGGATATGAGTGCAGAACAGATAAGGGAGGAATCATCTGTGTATTGGATGATAGAGGCTGGCTGGGTTGAATTGTTTAGGTTATTGGTGAATATGATGAAAAGGAGGGATCCGAGGATAGAGCCTTGGGGAACTCTGAGAGAGATGGGAAGGACAGGGTAGAGGTTGTTTTCCCATTTGGTAGACTGCTGTCTATTAGTAAGACAGCTGTGGAACTAGGATAAGGAAGGCAGACTAAGGTTGTATGTTGCAAGTTTATTGAGAAGTTTTTGATGAGAAACCATATCAGAGGCTTTGGACATATCAAGGAAAATAGAGGAAACAAGTAGGCCTTGGTTGGAGGCTAACCATGTTGGAGAAACTTAGTGCAGTATTTGTACTATGTTTAGGTCAAAAACTGTGCTGAGAGTTGGATAGGTGGCTATTGTTAAGGAGGTAGTCTAGGAGTTGTTGATGTATACACGTTTCTAGGATTTTGGCTAGGGGAGAGAGAATAGTGATGAGTCAGTAGTTAGAGAAGTCTGTAGAGGGGCCCCCTTTATGTAGGAGGATGAATTATGATATTTTCCAGAGGATAGGTACGTATTGTGCTGAGATAGAGCGGATAATTAGTATAGATACAGGATAACCGATAGAAGAAGCAGCTAATTTTAGGAAGTCATTTGCGAGCTGATCAGCAGTTGGAGATTAGGGTTTTAATTTGGATAGGAGCTTTTTAATGTAGCTAGTCTGTATGGGCTTGATGGTAAAAGAGTTAGGGTTAGTTTCTGTTGAGTTGGAAACTGTTAGGTCTGAGTTATTATCATTGTCTGAAGGATGTAATAGATTTGAAGAAGCGTAAATTGAACTGGGAGGCTAAGCTATCAATAGCGTTAGTGGCCCTACCAGGATTTAAGAGATGTTTAATACTTTGTCAACATTTTTGTGGGTTGTTTTCGTATTTTTGTTGGGATGTGAGGAAATAAGATTTTTTGTCAAGGTTAATTTGTTTGTTGGCTTGATTTCTTAGTTTTTGATAAGCAACAGGGTCAGCTTTGTTTTTGATACATTGACCAGACTCTGTGTCTCTGTTTGAGTAGGATTTTGGTTTCTTTAGTTAGCCAAGGAAGTTTTTTTAGTTTTGGCACAACTTTTTCTAAGGGGAGCTAAGTTGTTTAGAATTTTCTGGAATGTATTCAACTGCATGATTTAGGTGGAGGGATTTTTAGGGTGACCAATCTCATTGCAGAAGGAGTGAGCTGAATAAGGAAGCGGAGAAGTTTCTAATGCAACATATAGGCTTATATATAATATTGTTGGGGGTGTGAGTATGTTTCCTGAGAAGGAAGATTGGTGAATGATCACTTAGGGTGTCTGGAAGGCAGCCTGCTTGTTGACCCTAGGTTGGATTTATTTATTAATATCCAGTCTAATACTGATTGTTTTTTGGAGTGTTTGTCTATGCAAATGGGAGAATTAATGGTCTTAGTGAAGTTATAGAGGTTGATAAAGTTGGAGGGGTTATCTGAGGAACAGGTTAGCCAGTATAGATTAAAATCACCTAGGGATATTTTTTATTGATTAAAACTGGAAAATGCCCAGTAGAGCGGTTTTCATTTCTGGATAAGTTGTTTCCAGGGATCAGGTAGATGGTAATTATGGTTATAGTTTTATGCAAATTGATTAGTAGGCGTGCGTTAATTAGTTCAGAGGTGGGAAGGTCTGGAGCAGTGCAGTTGAGTCATTCTAACTTAAGGAAGTCTTTAAACATGATGGCAGTGCCACCCCCATGCTTTTTTAAGCTATCAAGTCTAATAATGTTGTATCCTAAGGGTAAGATTTCTTCATCTTTTGTATGGATTTTAGCCAGGTCTAAGTAATGGCAACAAGATCAGGTGAGCAGAGGGCAAGAGCAGCATGAAAATCATATTGTTAATTCATTATGTTTCTTAGGTTGAATTTGATTATTAATAGGCCTGAGCTGTTATTTTTTTATATGGGAGGTTACCTTTGTGGCTGCTGACGTCCTGAGTGCCCGTGTTTGCTGTGAGGGAGGGGACAGAGAAGCTGAGTGGATTTGAAGGCTTGGGCCCTGGATTTGGATGTGCGAGTCCATGTAATTTAGTCCGTGTTAGAGAATGGAAAAGGAGATGTGAGAATTTGTATAATACTTTCTTTCGGCTTTTCCCGGTTAGGGGTCGCTACAGCGGAACTCCTGTCTGCTAATGATTGGCAGTGGATTTTTACGGTGCTGAGTTGCCATCCCAATGCCCAACCTTCAAAGAAGGCATGCCCATTCACGCACACACCTACCTGCATGTCTTTAATGTCACTCTACCACGGGGAGGACATGCAGACTCCACACAGAAGGCACTCCAGCTGAGAATCGAACGGGAGAACCTCTTGCTGTGAGGCGACAACACTAACCACTGCACCACAGTGGTCTAGTATGTAATATTTGTTTGAAGAAAAAGATGGTTGATTGGTACAGATGTATTTATAAGTAAAGAAAAGCATGTTGTTATAGTTATACAGTTGTGGAGAACTAAGTATATTTAAATAGGGTTGGTTGAGATTTGCATTGTGTGTTGGAGAGTGGTACTTTATAATGTGAAGAGTATGGTAGGAGGTAGTGGTGTGGGCAAGAAAGACCATACAAACCAGGGGAAACACAGGAATTATAATGTTCATTGCAAGCATAGTACACAAGGTAGAAGGATCATTGAGGGGGTGTAAAGGTATTTAAGCAAGACTAGAGTATGAGTGGATGTAATTGTAGGAAGGGGTTGAGGAGTGGGATGGGAAGTGGGTGTGGCAAAAAGGTTAGGAGTGTAAGAGATTGGTTGAGTGGATTGGAAGGATTGTTTAGAGTAAGAATAAGTTTAGGTGAAGTGGGGGTGGGTGGGAATGGGGATAGGGCGGGGGAGTGGAGTAAGCCCAAGTGCAGTGGGTAGATCCACAATGTGGTGGAGTCAGAGCAGCGAGAGAGACAATAGGGTTTATGTGTAAAAGCAGGTCAGTGTGAGTATTTACTTTATTCCACCCTGCTATAACTTGAATTTCAAAAAGCAATTAAATTGTAGGGGGTTAGGCAGATGAGTAGCTGTGGGTTTAGATAATGCCCACTACAAAGTACTTCAGGTCTATGGGTCGTTTTTCTCAGCCATTTCTTGATGGAAGAAGGACAGCTATGAAGATGGGTTTTGTGGTGAAAGAAACTTCTGATTACGGGAGATTCTTAATTTGGGTGATAGATAATGCTCGACACCAAGTACTTCAGGTCTTGGGCTAATTTCTGTCAGTCGTTCCTTGCTGGAAAGATAGCTATGAAGATAGGTTTTGAGCTGAAAGAACTATACTATGTACACTCTACTGGAGTGGTCAGGAGACGCTACAACACCAATGAGAGTATGGTGTGTTACAGTACATGTTACAGTTCACTAGATCCACAGACAATTCTAAAGCTTGAAAGTATGGAACTGCAGCCCTCAGTTCATATCTCTGCTTTCTGAAATTTGAACATGTTGCCAAATGTTTAACACTAGGCTTTGTCCATACTGAGGCTTCTAATTCAGGTCCAGTCTTTGAATATTTTAAAGATGATCTTAAAGAAAGTCCCCCAATGTCTTAACAGCTTGCATATTTGTATGAATTACAAAAAAACGAGTTTCTTTCTTTTCAGACAAATTTTTGTGAGAAGATTATTCAGAACAGGCTACATTTGATGATGGAATTGCTTTTTCATATTTGTCAGCAAATGTGAATAAGCAGCTGTAGCATAAGCAAATTGTTGTAATTTTTGTAACGGCAATTTCTTTGTCCAGTGCCACGTTGGATCTTGTCAGAGATGATTCATGTAGTAGGGGTGCTGATGTACAGGACCTAAATGTTCAGGGCCAATGGTTCCCTTCTCAGAAGTACAAGTCCAACCCAATACTCTCATACTGGGTGACTTCAACTACCCTTCCATCAACTGGGAAAACTAAGTACCAATGTACAGGCCCAACACTTTCTGGAATTTATCAGTTCCAAAGCCCTGGACCAGCTCATTCTGACCCCCACTCGAGGAAACAGCATCCTTGACCTGGTTATCACCAACATGGGAGACCATTGCTCCACACCTATAGTCAATTCCACCCTGGTTAAATCTGACCACAAACTGATCACCATGGAAATCTCACCTACTCCCCTCCTAAGGTGACCAGCCTGAAAAACTTTTCTAAAGCTGACTTTGGGCTCCTAAAAACAGAGGTGGCTAACTTCTCGGCACCCATGCCAATGAAAAATAACTGCATGACTGCCGAATCATACACCAATGCACTATACAAGCATGTACACATATTAATGGACCACATCAAATAGAACTAAGACACTGTCCTCCAAATAAAGGAAAGTTAATCTGATGGTCCCCAGACATCAATAAACTCTACAACAGAAGGAAGAAACTGTTGCAAAAAAAAAATGAAGTCACAAGACTGGGAAACCTCCCTTATGAGTCTCAACAAAAAGCTGATATCCCTTATCAAATCCTCTAAAGCCAACTATGACAGCAGAATTGCGGCTGACACCAAAACAACCACAAAGCCTTCTATAGCTATATCAAAAACCTCAAAGCAATACCCAGATTTGCTCTGAGTTATTGCACAATGGCACCTCCTATACTGAGCCAACATACTGTCTGACAGATTCAGTGCCAACTTTACCCCTCTTCCCCCCAAGGGCCCTATCACAATACCAGAAGAAAGCCTGGTACCGGAACAGATAAAAACTGCATTGTCCAAAGCCCAAGAATACAGCGTCCATGAGACCTGATAATATCCCTGGCTGCATCCTACATGAGCTACAAAATGAACTGGTACTACATCTGTGTGCCTTGTACAGTCACAGCCTTACCTCAGGCTGTCCCCAATGAATGGCACACTGCTGCAGTCATCCAGCTCCATAAAAGAGAAGCTACTACAGACCCTGGGAACTATTGCCCCATTAGCCTGATGAGTCTGGTATGCAAAGCTGTGGAGCACATCATCACGGACCTGCTTAACAAAGATATAGGCAATTTCCAAACTCTTGACCCCACAGAGTTTGGCTTTGTCAAGTGGAGATCCTGACTGCTGAACCTGGTTGACTTTTTTGAGGCAGTCGCCAAGGCTGTGGATGAGGGTAAGGCAGTGCATACAGCCTACCTTGACCTGGCCAAGGCCTTTGATACCATTCCCCACTCAGGTAATATTGATAATATCACCAAAGTAGGCATCAGTCCTTAAATCATGAGGTGGATTGCAAATTGGCTCACAGACAGGACCCACAGAGTGAAAGTTGCGGATCCCAAGTCAGACTGTTGATCAGTCACGAGTGGAGTCCCACAGGGCTCAGTCCTGGGCCCTCTCCTGTTTGGCATCCACTTCTCAGAAGTCCAGGCCAACACAGAAGGACTCTGGCTGACCATGTTCACTGATGACTGCAAGCTAGGAGTCATTATCAACTCCCCAAGTGATGAAGACATCCTACAAAAGGGCCTCTCTGAGACCAATGACTTTTGTCAGAACCATGGCCTGAAGGTTAATGCCAAAAAAATGCGTTATCATCCCCTTTGGAAAAAATTCTGTTCCCACAAATTACCCCATTGATGGGAGCCCACTGAACACTGAAGGGGCCATAAGAAATCTGGGCACCCAGGTCGACAGCCACCTCACCGTCAACCACCACATTGCCACTGTGGTCAGAAAGTCCTTCTACGTGGCACATCTTACAACCAAAGGTTTCGCATCCAGGAAGAAAGTGGTCATCATCCCTCTCTACTCATCCCTCATTAGACCAATCATTGAATATAACGCCCCATTTGGCATGTACCTGACCAGACACCTGCAACTGCTGGAGAAGCCACAAAAGTACCTCACAAAAAGGATCCTAGGCCTTAAACACTTGTTCTACATGGACAGACTCAAGAAACGTCAGCTGTTCTTAGTCTGTTATTGTCTACTTAAAGGTGATCTCTGCTTGACTTACAAAGCCATGTCTGACCCAGCCCTACTTGAAATGCTACATCTAAAGAAATCCCAATTCCCTCGCATCACACGCTCAAGAGATCACAACCTCATTACCATAATTAACAGAACATGCTGGAGGGACAGGTTTATCTCCCAAAGACTGCCCATACTCTGGAATAAGCTTCCCATTCATGTCGAGCAGAGCACCTTGCTGGCCCTGTTCAAGAGAAATCTTGACGAGTGGATGGGTCACATAAAGTTCACTCCAGGGATCATTCCAGTTCCCCTAGTGGATATGGGCACTGTGAACTAACATTGGGTGGCACGGTGCCTGGGCTATTTTTTTTGGGCTAGGCTTGTAAAGACTCCAGGGCCGTTATCCTAGTACACACCTATGAACATGAGCTGCAAACATACATCAGTCATCTACTTTGTTCTGGTAACTTGTCAGTCATAACAGTAGAGAGACTGAAAATGGTGACTATCAACAGAGCAGTGATGTGGTACTTGAAGAAATTCAGTATTATCTATTTTCGTAAGTGTGATTTATTTTTTTAAACAATCTATGAAAATTAATCTTAATCTGCTGATGAATTGCATTCCAAGTAAAGTTAATTCTCTGGAAAGACAGTCTGAGCAAATTGGCGTGAGTATCTAATGAATGGTAATTGGACAAAAACACTTTCCCAGTGCTGACATTGAAATGGACGCCACTGAACCCATTGCCTTTCACTGCATTTACAAGCTTACTGTCTCCTGTTCTGGACTTCTTCAAGCGCAGATGTTAGTCATTAGTTTGAAGCAATTACCTAAGCAGTGCTTTTCACAAATGCTGCCATTCAGTTGGGAAGATGTACACCAGCCCAAGAGGAGGAAAGAGTGAAGAGCTCTGGAAGTGGGGCATGGCATCAGGACTGTGCAAGCAGTTACCCCAGGAGTATGTAGTGCAACAGTTGATTTGCTTAAACAGCTACAATTACGGTAAATTTCTTTGCCCCTAGGACCTGCTGTTCTCTTGGGCAAGAAAGAACCAAATGATGCCGTGAGCAGATACAGACTTTACCAGAGGATGTGCTAACACCCCCAAGTGGTGGATATCCATCCTGCCTTGAAGGGTAAAGATGTTAAGCTTCGGAAGTTAGGTCCTAGTAGTTAGTAGTGCTGAAACAGTGATCTACTAGATCATATGCTGTTATGTTCTTACTGTCCTTCACTAAAGCCATCCATGTCATTTTAGTACCTGTTTGGCACTAAAATTTTGCAGCTGAATCTCTCTCTCACTGATCCTTTCAGTACATCAGACCTCCGATACCCTTCCTGGAAAATTCTTTTCTTTGGAATTGTCACATCTGCCAAGAGGATTTCTGAGCTACGGGCACTAATGCGTAGAGAGTCATTTACAGTTTTCAGTAAGGATAAGATGTTGTTATGGACAAAAGCCTCCTTCATGTTGTAGTTTTTGAGGTCTATTTAAACCAGTCTATTCATCTGCCTGGGTCGTGGTAAATCATCCAATTTGTTTCATCCATGGTAATTTAGTGTAATACCCATCTGCTTTATAGCATAGTGAGTGAGTGAGTTATTTCTTGCTTAACAAGGTTCTTAACTGCATATGAACTTGTAGTCAAACTGGCTGCACTGAATAGGTGTTCTACAGGTAAGATTTTTCAATTAATCAATGCTTAGGAAGTAAGTATGTGTTAATCTGTGAGATCAAAATTCATAAGCAAACTTTCTGCTTAGTAGAATATTAAGCCAGTATTAGAAACTGTGATTCTTAACATGAAAGAAACTCAATTTGCACACATTACGACAAGCTTAGTACCTCTATTTAAACAAGCTGCATTGCTGTAGGTATCATTAGCTCATGTAGTGTGAATAGTGGTAAACAGTTTTCTGTGTTGCGGACAGAGAGATGAATACAAAAGGTATTTATAAACTAAATTTAAGAATTATTACAGGGGAGTTCTGCCTCAGGTAGCCTCTGATGTAGGAACTCAGTTTCCCATTTACTATACAGACTCTGAAGTTGTTCTAACTCAAAATAAAGATACTTGATTCTAATAGAAAAAACAAGTATTTCCTTTTATTTGAAGTTATGTGACCTCATGATTCCCATTAGGGGTACTAATCTGACATTTATTTTTTTGTCATCTCCTACAGTGTTTACTTCAGGATTCCCATGCCAGATCCCAGTGATCCTGTCCTCCCAAGTCCCTAAGCAGACTCCCCAGTGTACCAGCATCCACATGGTCTACCAGAAAGTACCCTTCTTGCATGTACAGGTCTAAAGTCAGAGCCTATTGGGTACTGCAGAATGGGATGGGCTAGGCTGGAAGCAGTCATACTGCGGCCTGGTGAGGGATTCCCTTTGTGCAGTAACTCCCTTCCCTAGTATCCAGGTATCAGAGTTAGGCTGGGCAGGCAATGGGAAATGGCTATAAGTGTATGTTTCTGCTTTGGGTCCATAAGGTCCAATGAAATGGTTTAATTGGTGACTGGTCTGTCTTGCTTCCCAGGGACAAGACCAAGACGACCCCCCCCCCCCCCACACACACACACACATGGCTAGCTACAGAGGCATTGGACAAAGCTGCAGAGGCAAATAACTGTGACTGCAAGATGTAGTGTCTGTTGAAGTCCAGACAGAGAAAGTAACATGTCAGTAACAAAGAAATTCTGTATGTGGTTTTTGCTCTGGAAGCTTCTCTTTTATGCCATCCCTTTGATTCCTTTGTTGCTGAGTGTAATGCAGAAAATAAGAGAAACTAGAGATGATTCTACCATTCCTTTATTGGCCAGGACTATACTGTTTCTTTTCTGATGTAATGGGAGAGCTAATCCTACACCCTTTATCAAATGTCAGTGTGCTAACTCAGCAGACAAGATTTGCTAGTTCAACCAAATCCCAGAGAATCATGTTTACCTCAAAAATAATGCAACACGTTCCATTATCTGCCTTTTTGACTACTAAATTAAACACTGTTGCAAGGCAATATGCATTGGTTGCTTGCATATATTATGTGCTGGGGTGGCTAGGCCAAAGCTTATCAAGACTTTTTCCTTATCTTCCAATTTGTCATGGAAGAATAAGTGGTTATCATGCATATTTCCTGTATTCAGCTACTATCCTTTCTTTTTTTGGTGTTCCCTGACAGTGCTCCCTATTTTCCATCCGTTAACAGTCATTGAAGTAGGGTTGCACTCCACTTCTTGCAAAAGCAGGAATAGCAGTTTGTTTCACCTTTGCTTGATGATGGAAGGTGACAGCAAGGCAATCTGTTCTGCCCTTTAAGTGCATGTAACATTCCACACATTCCCATACCTGCCTTCTTGTTTCACTTTTACCAACTGTCCCATGGTTTGTTGAATGCCTGTGGATTTCCTGTCCTTCTCCCATGCTGTCAGGCCATTCCATGGTTCTGCAGTGCTCTCTGTAAAGAAATACTTTCAGAGATCCAAGGACTAGTCAGTCCCTGCAATTTGCTGCATGTGCCCCCTCCTTGTTCAGGATGAGCTCTTCACATCTCCTGACTTGATGTTTTGGGCCAGTATCATGCCCTTTTGTCTCTTCTGGGCTCAGATGAAAAGAGCTGTAGCTCCACTAATTTGTGGTTGTATCCAAACTCCTCTGTTCCATTGACCATTATTGTGGCTTTCCTGGGATTTTTTCCAGCAGCTTGATGTTCCTCCCTCTTCCCCTTCCCCTCCTATGGTCACAGTGTATGTCCACACTGCTGTCGGGCTGTAGTCTGACCAAGGCTGTGTAAAGTTGAAAGTATTACTACTTTTCTTCCATACTCCATCCCCCTGAGGATATACCCCAGCATTCTGTTTGCCGCTGCCTGCCATACCTCTCGCATTCCACTCCTTGTGGCCCAGTCCAGGTGTGGTCAGCAACCTTGTATCCACTTCCTGATTAGTTGCCATCAGTTCTACTCTTCTTTGTCATGTTTCATACCATTTTTTTTTTGCAGTCAAGTGCAGTACTTTGCATTTACTTGTACTGAACCGCAACTACCATATTTCAGCCCAGTTGATCAGCTTTTCCAAATCTTTCCCTTGACTCATCTCCCTAGCCTTCATTTCTTTACCTGTCTTTGTGTTATCAGTGAAGATATTGATCCTGCTCTCTATTCTTTCAGATATGTCTGAGACAAACACACTGAAGAGTAATTGATGTAGGCTAGACCCCTGCAGTAATCCACTATTCACTTTCTTAATTCCTAATGTCATCCTTTGTGTGATACCATGCAGCATTCAGTTCCTCAGTTTTGGTCCTGCCCCCCTACCCCTTAAGTTTTTCTTTTGGCTTCTTGTGTGGAACCAAGTCGAAGACCTCACTGAAGTTCAGGCAGACAACATCTACTGGTACTCCCCTGTCAATTTCACGTGTAACCCAGTTGCAAAACTGAATTAAGATTGACTTTCAGTTCTTGAATTCTTGTTGGTTGCTGTCCTGAAGATGGCTGACAAAATTTCCAGAGGACAGCATTTTCCTCTGGATTCTTTCTATGACTTTCACTACCACTATTGTTAAGCTAACGTGCCTCTAGTTCCTTGGATTTTTTTCCTGCCCCCCCCCCCCAAAAGGTACCACACTTGTGTCTTCCACTCCTCAGGCCCTTACGTTCTACCCAGTGATCTGTTGAGGATCCCTGCTAGGGAGTCGGCAGTCTCAGTGGTCAGATTTCTTGTGGTATTGGATGTGGTTGTCCATGAGCTTTATCTTCCCTTAGGGCATCTAGTTCCCTGTCTACCTCAACAGTCTCAGTCCTGGTGTCTGTCCTCTGTTTTTCTCATTCAGCCCTTCCTTTCTTCCAGCATGGCACCCTCCCTTTGCTTTTGTTTGTGAAGACTGAAACAAAGTATTCAGTCAGTATGTCTGTTTTCCCAGTATTCTTGGCTATCCTTCCCATGTCTGTTCATCCTGGCTTGTTCTTTCTCCCTCTTCTTTCTCTCGCATACCTGCAAAAACCCCTTTTCATCCCCTGAGGGGTGTAATCATTCCTACTAGAGCTTTGTGTCCGTAACTCAAGTATAACACTGCCTCCAATTTAGAAACTCTCATGAACAGTGATACCACATGCTTGACTGAGTAGGACTGTCGGCGTTAAGCGTATAATTAGTAAAATACTACTGTTCAAGATAATATGAATGGTTGTTTTCTGTTATTTGAAGCAATGTGATGATAAGACTAGACTCTGGTGTGTTTTAATAAAGGAAGATGCAGCTGTCTTCATGGGGGGTTCAGATGGGCATGTGCTGTTCCACACTGTTTTGAACTTTAGATTTTGTGCTGTCAGACATAGTTTAAAACAATTGAAATCCCAGAATTAGTCACTCCATCCATAGATATACGGCTTTTGCTGGTAACACCAATGTCCTTGTTATCACCCAGCCATTGTGACTGTTGGTTGCTTTAGGAGGTCTTGTAGTACACAGCACTGAGTTATTCCACAGCCACTTCCCCATGCACACTTGCTTGCACTGTTTTACATAAGCACCAGCCATGCTTAATGTTTTATGTCTTCTTTCAAAGTAGATGCCTGCCTTCCTGAGCTAATATTTTAACTTTCTTTACAGAATAGCTTGGCTTGGTTCTCTACTCTGTGAACCTGCCTTTCGCAACTTTATTCCTGTACCTGCTATGTTGGTGGAAGCTAGGTAGTTTCAGTAGGGTGGCATCTGTCTTTACTGATGTTTTGTAGACTCCCCTCTGCAGATCAGCAGTCTTTGCAGGTTACATTTTGTCATGTGTCTTTCTTGATGAAAGAGCCTCAAGCTTCTTAGCAGTATGTTTTGACACACTGTGCTTTGCAGTAGAATGATTTACCAACTTTTAGCATCTGTGTACAAACTATAAATGGGGTTCAGAACACATCATTAAGGTAGATGTTATATTTACTTATTTATTATTTTATTTATTTTGACATTTGTTAACCGAGTTGGTCCAACTGAGCCAGAAGCCTATTTTCAGTGGAGACCCGAGAAGAAAAGCTCCAGAGGTGTACAGACTAAACTAGAAGTGTATACATGAAAAATGATAAAAAAAATTGAAAAATGACAAAAATGTCAAAAAAAAAAAAAACTTGAGATACATGTAGTATTTTTTTTTTAAACATTTATGGTGGAAGATAGGTAAACAGTAAAGTCAGAGAGGAGACACAGTGTTAGTATACACATGTAAGAGAAGATATTATAGAAGAGCTGAATATATACATATTTACATGAATTGTTGTAGTCTTGCTTGTGGAGTTGGAAAACAAAAAAGAAAAAAAAAAGATTACCTCAGTTTGCAGTCTGTGTTGTAGTATGGTACACACAGACATGTAATCATCTTAGTAAAAAAAAAAAAGCCTCCCATTACTAATAGTCTATCTGCAGCCAGTTAATAATTGGTAAAGGGGGGGTACAACATAAGATTTCAAAGTAAACGTAACACTTAAGCACAAGTCTCCTTTTCACAGTGATGTCTTAAAATGCAGCTGGCAGTACAGAATTATTTTCAGTTTTAGAAATTCAGGCTTCAGCATCCTGGGGATTTGAATAAGTGATTCTGAGTCATGGCTGAAGAATTGCTGACTGAAATATCCATCTGAACTGACATTCGCCCTAGCAATGACAGAATACTTCTCTATAAACTGCTTTAAAAATTAATAGAGAAAAGTTTTAGTTGTGTCTTGACATGGAAACATTGTGTTTGCAAGCAGCAAGTAAAATTATATTACAGATGTCAGAGCTACCAGTCACAAAAATAGCAACACAGAATCCATTTGCAGCCAAGTGATGTGCCCGAATTAAAACACTTAATTTTTAGCTGGAGAAGCTCTGTTGACCACTGATTAAAGTCCAGTAAATTAAGGGCAATGAGACCCTTCAGCAGTCCTCCAACACTGGCTGATTGTTAATTGTTTTTATTTGCAGTTAATTGTTTTTATTTGCAGTACTGTTGTATCTGCGCTGGTACAGCGGTAGCGTTGTTACCTCACAGCAAGAGGTTCTCCCGTTCGATTCTCAGCTTGGCTTGGGAGTGCCTTCTGTGTGTAGTCTGCATGTCCTCCCCGCGGTTGGGTAGCGTTTGAAATACATTCGTGTGTAAATGGGCGTGCCTTCGTTGAAAGTTGGGCGTCGAGCTGGCACCTCGGCATTTTGTAAAAATCTACTGCCAATCATTAGCAGACCGGAGTTCCGCTGTGGCGACCCCTTACCGGGAAAAGCCGAAAGACCAACAACATTTGCAGTACTGTTGTGTTTACTTCACTTAGCTTTGGCATCAATATCTTCTGCTTTTGATTTTCTTGTGTAAAGTCTCCAATAGATTCTTCAAACCATAGTCCCTTTTTTGGGGGCAGCCAACCTGGCTACTGCTTGATCAGTTTTATGATACTGTATCATGTTGAGATTCAGTGCCAGTATGCCACAAAATAGTATTAGTACTACTAAAGGCATCAGCATCCCACATATTTACTGAAGTTTTTTTTAAGTATATGCTCTGATCACTTAAATGCTTCGCAAACAATATCCCAGTTGTATAAGTAAACACTTAACATACATGCACACTGCAGTATGTTTGGCATCTGACAGTGAGCATGTCTAGTATGTCAGGAACCACATAAAACCATAAGTAAATCTGACACTGAGCATTTGCCACTTGTAGTCTTTCTGTTGGTGGTATGTGGTAGTTAGCTACTAGGTATGCAGTCCAGGAGACCATTAAGGAAATTAGCCCGTATTCCCAGTTGCCCCAAAGCACTGTCTGGTTTAAGTGACTTGCTCTAGGTCACACAGTATGATGTGATGGGTAAAGGATTCAAACCCTGTACCACAGGAAGTAGCTTGTTAAAAGCTCATAGCCTTAATCCTGTATGCTAACTGCCAGTGCTACACTGCTGCCTGGTGTCTGTCCTTGAACGTCTCAACTGGTACAGCATAATCATAGATCTAAACAGTGTAAAATAAATCTGCATATGAATTAAGCTTAGTGGTACTCTGTCCCTACCCATTCTTACTGAGTCAACAGAAAAATGGTCATCTTCTGTCATCTGTTCTAAATCATGCATCTAATTAGTTATACAATATGACTGTCCTGGAATTCCGAACATTTAACTGTTGGATTTAGTGGAGCTGATGGCAGCATTTGTCATCACTTTAAAAATAAGCAGATATGTCAGAACTTGCAGGAAATTTAAATTGTAGCAGTGAAAAAACAAATGCAGCCAACTAGAGTTTTAGGATAAAAATGCATTTGAAATGTGAATTTGCTTTTTTTAAATGAGTTGTCTTTTTTTTTTTTTGTTTTGCTTTTTTGTGTTTTTTGGCCTTAAAGTGGCTTTATAGCCTTGATTTCAGTGTCACGCAGGCTCTTTACAAAAGGCTTACCCTCAGAGTTCATTTTGGCAAGACATGCCTGAATGAGTTTGTTTGCACATGTAACCACAGTAGTTTGCTGCCTTTGAAATTAAAATGTGTCAGCGCGTACAGGGTTTTTCCGTGGTGTTAGAGCACTGAAGTACAAAGCAAAGATTCCTGGGCTGTGAACCGGCAAGTTCGTTTTTATTTATATATCACCTAATTGTGTGCCACCCCAAAGTAATATATAGCATAAATCTATATTCAGAGAAAAGGTACACGACACGTTAGTGTTACCATTAGTGATGTATTGATCAAGGCTGGGAAGAAAACTCATAACCTGACATTTTTAGCTTCTGAGCTGCAGTCTTTATTAACCACATTGTATTACTTAATATAAATTCACCTAGGCAGTACTGACTTGGATCAGCTCTTTCTGCTTTGCCACAAGATGTACTCAGTGCAGTGACTTCTTTATTATTCGCACTCCCCCGTTCCTATTGTATGCCTTTTTTTCATGTCTTCTTATTTCTCCTCAAGTTTGTCAAAAAGCTTACCTTACTTGTGTACCTCTCCTTCACTGCTTAATTTTCCCCCAAATATACCAGTATTTGTAAAAGTGTTTGGTTCCTATGCATTCCATTTCCTGTAATAGGTTCATAGGTAGGTAGTAGGCTATCAGCCCTAGGGCCTATACAAGCCCAGCCAAAGAGGTACCTTGGCTTTTGCCACCCAAGAAAATTATTTTCCTGTTTCCTGTGCCACTGTCGAGCAGAGCCACAGAAGTGATACCCGGGTTG
Organism: Protopterus annectens; assembly: GCF_019279795.1. Taxonomy (NCBI): domain Eukaryota; kingdom Metazoa; phylum Chordata; order Ceratodontiformes; family Protopteridae; genus Protopterus; species Protopterus annectens. The sequence continues at coordinate 370,215,590 of NC_056748.1, read as the reverse complement.
AATTTCCTATTTCCCATCCAATCATCAAGATTTTTCTTGAAGAGTGCTAATGAGGAGCTTTGTTTGATATAGATAGGTAGTTTATTCCAGAGTATGGGAAGTCTCTGGGGCAGGAATCTATCCCTCCGGCATGTTCTGTTTATTGTGGTGACAAGGTTTAGGTCCCTAGAGCATGTAGCTCGGAGAGATTGGGATTTTTTTAAGTGGAGCATGTCCAACAGCTCTAGGTTTGACATCACTTTGTATGTTAGGCAGAGATCACCTCTGAGTAGGCAATATGCGACGGAGTAAAGCTGGAGTTTTTTTGAGATGGTCTGCGTAGGACATCTGTTTGAGGCCGGTAATCCTCTTTGTGAGGTATTTCTGCGGCCTTTCCAGTTGTTGTAGATGTCTTGTTAGGTACATACCAAAAGGGGCGTTGTACTCTATAATGGGTCTAATGAGTGATGAATAGAGGGGAACAATAACCTCTTTTTTCTGGATGAGAAACCCTTTGTGATGAGGTGTGCCATGTAAAAGGATTTCCTGACTACTGTGGCGATGTGATTATCAAAGGAGAGACTACTGTCCACCTGTGTCCCAAGGTCTCTTATCACACTTTCGGTGTTAAGTATACTACCGCCTATGTTGTAGTTCATGGGTACAGAGTTTTTACCAAAGGGGATGACAATGCACTTTTTGGCATTGAGCTTGAGGCCATGGCTTTGACACCAGGCATCTGTCTCAGTGAGGCCCTTTTGTAGGATGTCCACATCGTTAGGAGTTTGGATTATGGCTTCTAGTTTGCAGTCCATCTGTGAACTCCTTTAGCCAAAGACCTTCTGTGTTGGCCTGTACTTCAGAGAAATAGATACCAAACAGGAGAGGACCCAGGACTGAATCCTGTGGTACTCCACGTCATTGGTCTGAAGTCGGATTTGGAGTCTGCTACTTTCACATTGTGGGTTCTGTCAGTGAGCCAGTTGGCAACCCATTTTGTGACATAGGGATTTATACCTAGTTTAGTGAGTTTATCTATAATTCCAGAGTGGGGAATGGTGTCGAAAGCCTTGGCAAGATCTCGATAGGCTGTGTGAACCACCTTACCCTCGTCTACGGCTTTGATGACTGCTTCAAAGAAGTCTATCAGGTTTAGGAGACATGATCTGCCTTTTACAAACCCGAACTGGGTGGGGTCCAGAGTTTGGAGATTACCAGTGTCTTTGTTTATAAGTTCCATGATGATACGTTCCATGGCCTTGCAGACCAGGCTCATCAGGCTAATGGGGCGGTAGTTCCCAGGGTCCATGGTGGCTCCCCCCTTGTGGAGTGGGATAACTGTTGCTGTGCGCCATTCAGCGGGCACAAAGCCTGAGGTGAGGCTATGATTGAATATGGTTCTTAGGTGGGGTGCCAGTTCATTCTGTAGTTCATGTAGAATGCAGCCTGGGATGTTGTCTGGTCCCATGAATGCTGTGATGTCCTTCAAGGATGCATCTGCAGTCATAACATATGGGTTGTCCTGCCTCAGACAGCCCTTCGGTCGGCCGGATTCCAAAGTCTGGGTCTGGCCTCGGCTGATGTCGCACTTTCCCCGACGTCAGAGCTTCTAGGGTATAAAGGCATCAGCCGACGCCATTTTCCCCAGTCTTTCTTGCCGCGCGGTGCCCGAAGCAGAAGCTGTTCGCAAGTGCCGGTCGGTCAGATCCAGAGATTTCAGCTACCGAAGACTTCGAAAAAAGCTAAGTACCCCGTTGGGGACTCTTTCTTGCCTCGGCCGATGTCAGACAAAGTAAATAATTGTTTAACTTGTGGGAAACAAATACCTCATAAGGATTTCCATTCTTACTGCCTTCCTTGCTTAGGCCCAGACCACGACGTATCAGCTTGTTTAGCCTGTGCCTCCTTCAACCGACGGACTCTTAGACGTCGGTCGGAGTTTGCAGAAGAATTTTTCGGATCAGGTTTTGCATATAAAATGCCGTCGGAGACTCCGACTATGCATTTGGCCAAAAAACACAGGGAAAAGGACCGACACTCGCGGCCCGCGGTTTCGGCTGAAACCACGGATAGGCCTACCGTGAGTGTCTCGGTTTCGGCTGAAACCGTGCCCTCGGTTCTTACTACGACAGAAACCATACCTCCGACAACCGAGGCCAGAGAGGCACCGGCTGAGTCGGCTTCAGAAATCCCTACCGAAGCTAGCTCTCAAGATTTGTCCGACACCATTCCATTGGACATTTCTACACCTGCACGTGGGGCAGCTAGGCCCCCAGCTTCTATGTCTATTAAGGCCTTCTCCAGGGCTAAAGCTGCCAAACTTTCAAAAGCTTTACCTGCCAAATCTACTTCTCAGAGGCCTTCCTCAAGTTCTCAGATTCTCAGTCTTGCTGAGGACCTTATATCCTTGATTAGGGGTTCCCAACCTCACCCAGACAGGGCCTCCCAACCTCCACCAGACAAAAGGCCTAGGACTGAACCCTCTGAACCTGTCTCCTCTGATTACTCCACGGATGGATCTGATTTGTCAGACCATCAGGAAGGGGCCTATTCTTCTTATGAGGATTCAGATGCTGAAGATTCTATCCTTTCGGCCTCCCCTCCTGAAGAATTTTCCTTTGGGGAGACCTTGCACACTCTGTGAGGGAACACTTTCAATGGCAGGGTCAGGATTTTTCTGATTCTAGAAAAAGACTAAGGACTTTTTTACATTTGCCCCAGCATAGGCCCTTAGCCATACCACCAGTGCTAACTGTAATTGACGATGTGTATAATGATGTTAGTTCTGCACCTGATTCTCTTCCTCCGGCCCCTGCCAAACCTGACAGATATTACAGGGTCCCGGATTCTCACTTCCACCTGTATAAAGCCCATGCTGCAGATCCAGAAACTATTTCACAGGGCCCAAAAGGTGTTGCAGCTGCCACTGCCAAAAATCCCCTACCCTCTGAAAGAGAGTCTAGAGCATTAGAGAGATGGGGTAAAAAGGTTTATACATCTGCTACTCTTTCTGCCAGGGCATTAAACTGTCAATTCCATATGATACAGTACCAAGAATATTTGTTAGATCAGCTGAATAAGAAGCTTTCTTCTCCTGAACCTTTAGACCGTAAATCCCTTCAGGATTTGGTACACAACTCTCAGCAGGTCAGTAATCATGTCTTAAAATGTGGCTATGATGCACTGGAGGCTTCATTTAGATCAGCTATGACTGGGGCAGTAATTCGTAGGCATGCCTGGCTAAAAGAGCAATCCCTGCCAGACCATGTCAAGGCTAAGCTCCTAGATGCTCCAATGGAGAAACAAAGTTTATTTGGCTCCCCTGCACAGGAGATTCTAAAGAAAGTGGAAGAAAAAGCAAAATCTGTGCAAACAGTAAAGGAATTTCTACAGGTCCAACCTCCGAGGTTCAGCAGAAACTGGCCTTCCAAGAATTGGTCCTTTCCAGAAACCTCCAGAGCACAGAGGGGCAGGAATAGACGCCCTCGAGGCAGAACTCAATCAAAGGGTGCCTATAGGGGCCGTCAGTGGCAGCCTGCCAACCAGAGGACTAGTGCCACAGCTGCAACTACAACCACTAGCACAGGACAGACACAATGACTTGACTCTGATTCCGCCTACCAGGGAACAACTGGAAGCTCCCTTGGGCGGAAAGCTGGCTTTATTCTCAAAAAACTGGCATTGCATTACAAAGGACACATGGACATTGCAAACAATAGACAAAGGATACAGGTTTCACTTCCACACTTTACCAAAAAGGAGCGGAATGCCAAACCTACCACCAAATCAGAAGCCAGAGGCTTTAAGACAAATCAAAAATTTACTTCAGATGAAAGCGATAGAAAGGGTACCATCTATGGAACAAGGCCAAGGATTTTACTCCAGACTATTCCTTGTACCAAGAAAAGAAAACCAATGGAGGCCTATTCTTGACTTGTCCGCACTGAACACATATCTCATTGTACCAAAATTCAAAATGCTGACCCTACAGCAACTTCTTCCCATGTTGGGCAAGGAGTCTTGGCTGGTGACTCTAGATCTCAAGGAGGCATACCTGCACGTCCCTATCCGACCAGATTGCAGAAGACACCTCAGATTTCTTGCAGGATCAGAGCATTATCAATTCTCAGCATTACCCTTTGGCTTATCTACTGCCCAGAGTATTCACGAAATGCCTGGCATCAGTAATTGCACATTGCAGACTTCAGGGAATTCAAATCTACCCATACCTGGACGACTGCCTAATACAAGCGGACAACAAGACAAAATTGATAAAGGATTTGGCCTATGTCATACACCTGCTACAGGCCTTGGGATACACAGTCAACATCCAAAAGTCAAGACTAGTGCCATCCCAAAGGATAACCTTTTTGGGTGCGGATCTGGACACAATAACTCAGATGGCTTTTCTCACAGAAGAAAAACAAAAACAACTTCCAGATTATTTCATGACTTTGACAAGACAAACTCAGCTTACTGCAAGGAAAGTCCTGCAGGCCCTAGGTTTCATGGCATCCTGCATAATCTTGATCCCACATGCCAGGCTACATATGAGGAAATTACAATGGTACCTAAGGTATGTATGGTCTCAACACAGACACAGTCTAGAAACCATGATACCAATCATTCCATGCCTTCAAAAGGAATTCCTGTAGTGGGCTCAGGCCTGCCAGTCCAACAGAGGGTTGCCTTTCAAGAAACCAAAACCAAGGCAGACCATCACCACGGACGCCTCAGACCTAGGATGGGGAGCACACATGGAGGACAAATGTATCCAAGGCCTATGGCCTCAAGGACAGCTAAACTTGCACATAAACCAAAAGGAGATGCTGGCAGTGAAGCATGCAATCGAGGCATTCAAACCATTCCTCCAGCAAGGACATCTGCTGATAAGGACAGGCAACACCACGGTCATGTGGTACATAAACAAACAGGGAGGCACGCATTCCTACCCTCTATGCCGGATGGCAATGGATCTGTGGAACCTAGGCCTGAATCTCAATATCCAGCTGCAGGCCATATTTGTACCAGGAAAAGAGAATTCACTTGCAGACAGCTTAAGCAGGACTACCACGGATGCTTACGAATGGATGCTGCATCCAGACATCTTCAAACTCATAACAAAGAAATGGGGATTGCCAGAGATAGATCTGTTCGCCTCCCCTCTCAACCACCAACTGAAGAAATTCTGCTCAAGGACATACCACCCACAAGCCCGGAGGGTGGACTCTCTCTCTTTCAGCTGGAATGCCCTAATAGTGTATGCATTCCCACCTCTCCCATTGATGTACAAGGTTCTACTGAAGATCAGGGAGGAACAGCCAAAGGTGATACTAATAGCTCTGAACTGGCCAAGACAACACTGGCATCCGCTACTGAAAAGCATGTCTCAGGCGAACTCATGGCCTCTACCCCTATGGCCTCTTCTTCTAACGCAGAACAATTTCAAGACCCTGCATCCAAACTTGAAAACACTGCAACTAACTGCCTGGAAAATTGCTTAAAACCAAACCAAACTGTCTTATCTCAGCGGGTCAAGGACATTATCCTGGAGGCTCGCAGACCCTCCACAAGGAAGACATACTCAGCTAAATGGAAGAGATTCCTCATTTGGAGCACATCAAAGGGCACAGATGTCACAGTGGCAAACCTAGCACACATCCTAGAATACTTAGCAGAATTGTTCCACAATGGCCTGTCTTACTCTTCCATTAAGATTCATGCTTCAGCAATTTCAGCAGAATACAATATGGATCCTCCTATCTTCTCTCACCCTCTACTCAGACAATTTTTGAGAGGGATCAAAAATGTTAAACCTCCAAGGAGACCCCTTCTACCTGCATGGGATCTCAATTTTGTGCTGGAAAAATTGACACTACCTCCTTTTGAACCAGCAGCATCAGCAGACTTACAGTTTTTATCTTGGAAAACTGCTTTCCTTCTGGCAATCACTTCAGCAAGAAGAGTATCCGAGCTACAGGCATTAATGGCAGTGCAGCCTTTCCTTATTTTTCACCAGGATAGAGTGTCTCTGAGAACCAATCCTACTTTCATGCCAAAGGTGGTATCCAGGGTATCCTTGAACCAAGCCATTCATTTGCCTACGTTCTTCCCTAACCCACAGAACAAAGGAGAAAAACTCTTGCACACCTTGGATATACACAGACAACTACGCTACTATCTGGACAGAACTAAAACCAGCAGAAAAACTGACCAACTTTTTGTAGCCTATGCAACTGGGGTGCAAGGAAAAGCAATTTCCAAGCAGACAATTTCAAAATGGATAGGAAATTGCATTCGCTTTTGCTACTCTTTTCATGGAAAGACAGCTCCTGAAAATATCAGGCCTCATTCCACAAGGGCCACAGCCACCACTACAGCTTTCCTCAAGGGGTGGCTACCAAGGACATTTTAGAAGCTGCTACTTGGAGCTCCGTGCATACATTTGCCAAGCATTATAATCTACCTTTATACTCCAGATCCCGAGCAGGCTTTGCAACTGCAGTTTTACACCATCCTTATCTTAGTACCTCCTCCCCCAGTTTGGCTATGGTATTCTACCCATATGTTATGACTGCAGATGCATCCTTGAAGGACATAGTACAGTTTTGTACCTACCATAAATGTAGATATCCGATAGGTATGCATCTGCAGTCAGGATTACCCACCCTCCTTCCCCTCTGTGGTATTCCTAGGGTGCTTACCCCTCTTTCAGCTAGCTGGGGGAATCTATTATGGTGTATTTGTTTGTTTGTATATATGTGTGTATATATATATATATATATATATATATATTTTTTTTTTTTTTTTTTTTTTGCTACTGTTTGGAACATTCTACATTTATCCAAATTTAGCCTTCCTAGAGGGCACCTGGCATCTGGGGCAAGAAACACTGAGGAAAATGGCGTCGGCTGATGCCTTTATACCCCAGAAGCTCTGACGTCGGGGAAAGTGCGACATCAGCAGAGGCCAGACCCAGACTTTGGAATCCGGCCCACCGAAGGGCTGCCTGAGGCAGGACAACCCATATGTTATGACTGCAGATGCATACCTATCGGACATCTACATTTATGGTAGGTACAAAACTGTACTTTCTTGGCTGTGGAGAGTGTGGTTATTTCCTGTGCAGCCGTGATTACTGGAACTTTGCATTCTTCCGGTATAGAGATGGACTCTTTTTAGGGGGTGGGGGTGGGGGGGTAAAGTTAGCATTGAACCTATCTGCCAGGATGCTGGCAATGTCAGTTTGGGTCTGTATATTTAGTGCCATTGTGCTGTAACTCAGAGCAGATCTGAGTGTTGCCATTGAGATTTTTGACATAGCTATAGAATGATTTGTGGTTGTCTTTAGAATCAGTGGCGATTTTGTTTTCGGAACTAGCTTTGGAGGATTTTATCAGGGATCGCAGCTTCTTACTGAGGCTGACCAGGGAGCTCCTCCACTAATGGGATTTTACACTCTTTTGCAACAGTTTCTTCCTTCTGTTGTACAGTTTGTTTATGGCAGGGGACCACCAGATTGGCTTCCGTTTTTTGGAGGATAGCGTCTTGGTTCTGTTTGGGATAGCACAATCCATGCACTTGTGTAAGTGCTTATAAAGTGCAATTGTGTAGGATTCAGTAGTCGTAACTGTATTGTCCATCTGCATGGGTGTCATGAAGTTCGCCACTTCTGTCTTAAGAAGCATGAAGTTGGCTTTGGAGAAATTTTTTACCGTGGTTTCCTTAATGGGGAGTGGGGGCAGGATGTGGATATCTAGGGTAATTAGCTTATGGTCGGATCGGACCAATGAGGCGTTGACTTCAGGTGTGGAACACCAGTCACTCATGTTGGTAATGACTAGATCTAGGATATTGTTGCCCCTGGTGGGGGTGTGGATAAGTTGATCCAAGGCATTGGAGTTTATGAATTCCAGAATGCGTTGAGTGAAGGAGTTGGTACATGAGTAGTTTTCCCAGTTAATGGTGGGTAGTTGAAGTCGTCCATTATTAGGGTGTTTGGTTGAGCCCTAATATTTTCCAGTACATCAAGAAAAGAGGAGTGGGAATCCTGGGGCATGGTGGGGGATCAGTAGCAAACTACAATTTGGATGTAATGCTGAAGGTGCCCTGTTGTTAACCGTTCTTATGTCATAAAGGTATGTAATTGGAATGTATAGTAATTAAGGGCTGATTTATGTTAGTAATATTGCACAGGCTGCTGTTTTTGATGGTCATGCCTACTGAATCTGGTGGATTTCTTTAAGAAAGTCACAAAGGTAATGTATGATTGTAAAACAGTGCATCCTGCCTACCTCGACCTGACCCAGGTATTTGACACATTTCCCCACTCAGGTATTCTAAATAAACTCTCAAACTGGGCATAACTCCCTCTGTTGCCAGACAGATAGCCAATTGGCTGACCGACAGGACACGTGATTGAAGTGGATGAATCCACATCCATCAAGAGGTGAGTTACTAATGGTGTGCCACAGGCCTAGAACCAATCCTGCTTGGAATAAACTTTTCTGAAGTCAAGGCTAATGTGGAAGGCCTCTGGATGACAAAGTTTGCTGGGGGCAGTCATTGAATTCCCCAACAATATAGATATCATTCAGGAGGGTGTAAATCAGACAAATGACTGGTGCCAGAGGCCTAAAACTAAATGAGGAAAAATACATTATCATACCCTTTTGGAAGTCAAATACCCCTGCAAATTACAACATCAATAGCGCACCCAGAAGAGTAGACTCAGAGGTGAGAGATCTAGCTACATAGATGGATAGTAGCCTGAACTTTGACCTCCATGTTTCCACAGTGGTGAGAAAAACCTTTTTATGTGGCACAACATAAAGTAAAGGTGTGGCATCCAGACTCAAGAAAATTATAGTCCCGCTGTACTCAGCCCTCATTAGACCAGTAGTAGAGTACGATGTGCCATTTGATATGTACCTGACTAGGCACTTACAGCAGCTGGAGTGACCTCAGAGATTCCTCACAAAAAAAATATAGAGTATAAACAACATGAACTGTGTGGATAGACTAAAAGCCCTATCCCTTTACTCTGCCTCCTACCGACTATTAAGGGGTGACCTATGCCTGACCTACAAGATGCTCACAAATCCAGCCCTGATGAAACTGCTGCACATCCGCAAGTTGAACATCGTGAGGGTCAACCTGATCTAGGGATCTAAACTTGGTTAGTGACTCAAACAAGAGATGTGGAGAGACCGATGTGTGTCTCAAAGATTACTCCTCCTTTGGAACAGGCCTCCTGTTCCCATTAAGTAGAACCCTTCTCTGGCCTCTTCAAACACAGTTTGCATCACTGGATGGGGAATCACAAATTCACACCCAGGGTAGTGCCTGTGTCCCTTATGGACAATGGTAATCTGTAATACAGTCAATGCACAGGCACATATCCATGCCATCCTCTTGCCCCTAGGGGCCATATATTGGGAAAAATCAGGTTACATTGGCCAGGCTTGTAAGGACCCTTAAGCTGTTAGCCTAGTAATCGCCTGTAAATCTATGGAACACACAGTAAATATGGGCTGACTTCTGTTAGTAATCTTGCACAGGCTGCTGTTTTTGATAATTTAGTTTCTTGCATTCCTGTGTTAGGCAGGGCGTACCTTCTGAATGATCTCTGTTTATTCCCTCGGGGTTTGTTCTGTAGCTAAGCAGACAAATTGATTTCGCTGTTATCTGAATGCACTAGGGGGTGCACATTGTATGTTACTAGCACTGACTTGTACTGTGATACTGGTAGACTCCCTTCTTCTCACCTTGTTCCCTATCTACTCAGGCATTCATCTTGACTTAGCTGAGTATGACCACTGTTGTTGTATGACATTTGTATAGTAACTAATGACTTGTTGCACCACCTGTAAGACAGAACATTCCGTTGATACTGTCTTACCTAATAGTACTGAATGTACAGGTGTTTGTGTGCGTGCATACGTGCGCGCACATACATGCGTTTGTTTACCTTTGCTTGATGATGAAAGTTTACAACATAGCTGTAATTATGTACAGGTGTTTGTGTGCATGCATACATGCGCGCACATGCATGTGTTTGTTTACCTTTGCTTGATGATGAAAGTTTACAACATAGCTGTAATTTTAAGTTGTTAACGAAAGGACCAGCTGTCTTAAGCATTGTCAGTGCAGTAGATTATTCAAATGCCATCTATTATACATGACAGTATATGACTGTTGGCAGAGAGTCTTGGAACACACTATGACTTTTAACTTAAATTTCACCCTGCACCGTTAAATGGGTTTATTGAAAGCTCCTAAAGTTGAGGGAGAGGCTAAACTCATTTCATACTTTTCCTTGTCTTGATGTGCCATTACAAAAAAACATAGATTTACTGTATTGTTATGATTTGTTTGAGACAAGGTCTGCAGCAGTCCTAGTGAACATATGTGGGAATAATACAGTGAAGGAGGAACTGCATATATTAGTGCACTGTTAAGCTGCTCTGCATGATTAAGCCTAAGGAGACAATATTTTTGCAGCCTGATGATGATTCTGTGGTAATGAATTTGAGGTTAAACCTTAAGCCATTTGATTTAGTACCAGCCTTATTCTGTGTTCATGTTTACAATGTCTATGGTTAGCAGAGGTAACTTTTCAGGGCTACATATACCATTTCTGAGTAAGCAGTCTGGCAGTTTAGCTCAGAGGATAAAGTCTGTGAGTTGCCTAATGAGCCTCTTCCTGTAGTCCATGGTTTGAATCCATCAGTCTCCTATATGACTTTGAGCAAATCGTTTAACCCATCAGTGTTCCCCATTTGTCCCTGATTAGAGGTTTCTGTTTCATAGGTCTACACATTTCAATGAATAAATTGAAACAGTGACACAACTAAGCTACCAAGCAAGGATAGAACCTTGTCATTGTGCAGCCCTTAATATAACTTTACTGAGTAACTAGTTTCAACAGCTTTAAAATCCAATGTTTTCTTGCAGGTTTAATAAAATATATTGTTATGGTTAAAACAGACTGATGTGTACTTAGGGTACACACGAACCCCTGAACTTTGACTTCTTGCATATTTAAATAATTGTCATGAGTTTAGAGGCAAACCAGGTTGCTTCAGGAGTATCACGTGGCTTGTTTCGATGATCAGAGTCCTTGGTCATTTACAAATTTAAGTGTAGTCGGCCAATAAGAGACATAAAATAATGTTCTTTAGACTTTGAGAAAATCCCAGCAAAGTTACCTGTGATACTATCATAATGTTGGCCAGTGTTAAGGCAGTATAGAAGCAAGTGCAGAACTTAAGCATTTGCTTAAAATGCAGATTTATGATTGATTTAAAAATCAAGCTTTGTTAGTTAAAACTTTTTTTATTTAGTTAATGCTTTCCAGGAATGCACTGTAGGAACCATGCAATGTAATGCACATACAAATTGTGTAAATAACTTTAACCTTTTTTTAAACATTCTTTTTAAATTATCAGTTAAGACATTGCATACATGTTTTCTTTCTTTATACCAGCTCTCATTTAGTCCAGCATTACCTAAATTGCTCAATTCCCACTTTTCCTTAAACCTCACTTCTCCTCTTGAACATTATTTTGCATGAATTGTTTCCACAAATTCCATTTATTTTTATGTACTTTGCTTCTTCCCTTTTATAAAGGGCCCATTTCCATTCTCTGTTTTTACAAGTTGTAGTACTTCCAAAGACAGTTGTTTTAGATTTTGATTTTCATTTTTCTAGTACTGTAATTGTTTTTTGCCAGCCAGCAGCATTTAACGTAACAAGACCTTACTGTATTTAGGCAGTTCAGTTCCTGTATCCCAGCTCAAAAGAGTAATTTCTTTAGTTACAGCCATTTGATTCCCAAATATTTCTGACAGTGCATTCTGTAGGAAATTTTTAAACTCTGCCAGCTCATTACACCCCTCTCATACCTTCAACATTTGCTATCTACCTGAGGAAAAAAAATCTTTGAAGTTTGCTTGGGTATAAAAGTACCTATGCAAATACTTCTATGCAAAAATCCTAAACCTTCTGTAATTTGCTGTATACTTGGTAGCAATACTTATGTCCTCCCGTTGTTCCTTTCAAATTGATTTTCCAGTCTGCTTCCCAGTCTATCTAAGACCCCCCCCCCCCCCATGGATTCTTATATTTGTCTTGCAGTGTTTTATATGCAGTACTAGTCATCTCTCTAGCCTATATTCTGGTATCAATCCCTGATAGGGGGGACGGCAGACTCTAACTTACAGTCCAAACTTGTTTTTGGTCTCATCCCACTCTATTAACTTTACTTCTCTTATTTTCTCCCAATACCTTAGTTCCTTTGCCAGTTTTCTCTAGTAAATTTCAGCCCCCTCTTTTCCAATTTTCTGTACCCCTGCATGCAGTCATTTATATTGGTAACATTTCCTTTCTCCATTTCCATGTTGGTTTAGTTCTTAGAATGCTTTCTGCAACTTTATAAGTATAATATTTTGTATGGTCATTATTGCCCTCAAGGATCTGCATCCAAAACCCTACTCTCTCCTTATTTCTTGAACCCCCCCCCCTCATCATCATCCCTTTTGATTAATAACCTTTTGCTTGTGTTGTGTATATGAACCTTAACTGTAGCTCTAAAATATCCCTTCATATCAGGTAATCCTAAAACAGCTTGTTCTATTGGGAAGATCACCTTATCCCACTTGACTCTTGCCCTCTCCCCCTCCTAGATACATTCCTTCGACTCTTTATTAGTGATGGTCCATAGCTGATGTCCTTCAAGGATGCATCTGCAGTCTTTACAAATGGGTTGTCCTGTCGTCAGGCAGCCCTTCGGTCGGCCGGATTCCAAAGTCTGGGTCTGGCTTTGGCTGGTGTCGCACTTCACCCGACGTCATTGCGGCAGTTATTCGGGTATAAAGGCATCAGCCGACGCCATTTTCCTCAGTCTTTCTTGCTGCGTGGCGCCCGAAGCAGAAGCTGTTCGCAAGTGCCGGTCGGTCAGATCCAGAGATTACTACTACCGAATACTACTTCGAAGACTTCTATAAAGCTAAGTACCCCGTTGGGGACTCTTTCTTGCCTCAGCCGATGTCAGAGAAAGTTAATAACTGTTTATCTTGTGGGAAACAAATACCTCATAAAGATTTCCACTCCTATTGCATACATTGTTTAGGCCCAGACCACGACGTAGCAGCTTGTCTAGCCTGTGCTTCTTTTAACCGACGGACGCTTAGACGTCGGTCGGACTTTGCTGAACAGATTTTCGGCTCCGATTTTGCCTACATTATGCCGTCGGATCCTCCGACTACGCAAATAACCAAAAAACGCAAAGAAAAGGACCGACACTCGCGGTCCGCGGTTTCGGCCGAAACCGCGGTTAAGCAAACCACGAGTGTCTCGGTTTCGGCCGAAACCGAGCAAGCGGTTCTTTCTTCAGCCGATAACATGCCTTCTACCGAGGCCTCTTCTAACCTGGTAGAAACGGCTTCTGAAATCCAACCTTCTGTTGCGGTTTCACAGGATTTATCAGACACCATTCCCCTGGATATTTCAACCCCTGCACGTGGAGCTGCTAGGCCTCCTCCAGCTATGTCTATTAAGGCCTTTGCCAGGGCTAAAGCAGCCAAAGCATCAAAACCTGTGCCTGCCAAGCCCCCTCTCACGGGCCCAGCACCAGCTCCCATATGCTTTCTTTGGCTGAGGATCTCATCTCTTTAATTGTGGAGCCCAGCCTCATCCAGACAGGGCCTCTCCCTCCTCCAGAAAAGAGGCCTAGAGCAGAGCCCCTGAGCCAGTATCCACAGATGATTCCTCTGATGACTCAGAACATACAGACCCTCCTGAGGCTTCTTATTCTCCTTACGAAGACTCTGATGCTGAGGAGTCCATCCCTTCAGCCTCTCCTCCTGAGGAATTTTCCTTTGGGGAAACCTTGCATGCTATGAGGGAACAATTTCAGTGGCAGGGCCAAGATTTCTCAGACTCTAGAAAAAGGCTTAGGACCTTTCTACATTTGCCACAGCATAGGCCTTTAGCTATACCTCCAGTTCTTTCTGTTGCTGATGATGCATTTAATGATGCTTGCACTGCTCCTGATTCTTTACCTCCGGCTCCTGCTAAGCCCGATAGGTACTACAGGGTCCCGGACACTCATTACCACTTATATAAGGCTCCTTTTGCAGATCCAGAGACTATCTCCCAGGGTCCTAAAGCTGTAGCAGCTACTTCTTCTAAAAACCCCCTCCCCTCTGAAAGGGAATCCAGGTCCTTAAGAGAGATGGGGTAAAAAAGTTTACACCTCTGCTACCTTGTCAGCTAGAGCTTTGAACTGCCAATTTCATATGATTCAATATCAAGAGTTTATGCTTGACCAGTTGACTAAAAAGCTGTCCTCTGAAGAATCTTTAGATAAAAAGTATGTTCAAGAAATGGTACATAACATACAGCAGGTTAGTAACCATTCTTTAAAATGTGGCTATGATGCACTGGAGGCTTCCTTTAGATCAGCCATGACTGGCACAGTTATCAGGAGGCATGCATGGTTGAAAGAACAGGCATTACCAGACCATGTCAAATCTAAGCTTTTGGATGCACCTATGGACTAGGTCAATTTATTTGGTTCCACTGCACAGCAGGTACTAAAAAAGATGGAAGAGAAAGCAAAATCTGTGCAAACAGTGAAAAATTTCTTACAAGTTCAACCTCCAAGGTTTAGCAGGAACTGGCCCTCCAAGAATTGGTCCTTTCCGGACTCCTCTAAGGCACAAAGAGGCAGGAATAGGCGCTCTAGAGGCAGAAACCAATCCAGGGGTGCCTACAGGGGTCGCCAGTGGCAGGGTAACAACCAACGAGGCACGGATACAGCCACCACCACTACAACAACTCAATCACAGTGACTTGGCGGTGGCACCGCCTACCAGGGAACAACTAGAAGCACCCTTAGGCGGAAAGCTAACCTTATTTTCAAGAAACTGGCACTGCATTACAAGAGAAAAATGGATTTTGCAAACTATAGACCAAGGTTACAGGTTCCATTTCCATACTCTACCGGGAAAGAGAGGAATGCCAAACCTACCACCTACTCAAAGGACAGAAGCTCTAAAACAAATATCTCAATTATTAAGAATGAGAGCTGTGGAAAAGGTACCATCTATGGAGCAAGGAAAGGGATTTTACTCCAGACTCTTCCTGGTACCAAGAAAAGAAAACAAATGGAAGCCTATTCTAGACCTGTCCGCTTTAAACACATTCCTCATTGTTCCAAAATTCAAAATGCTGACCCTACAGCAGCTTCTTCCCATGCTGGGCAAGGAGTCTTGGCTGGTAACTCTAGATCTCAAGGAGGCATACCTGCACGTCCCCATAAGACCAATTTGCAGAAGATACCTCAGATTTCTTGCAGGATCAGAGCATTATCAATTCTCAGCATTGCCCTTTGGCTTATCTACTGCGCCCAGAGTGTTCACAAAATGCCTGGCATCAGTAATCGCTCATTGCAGACTTCAGGGATTCAAATCTATCCCTACCTGGACGACTGCCTGATACAAGCGGACAACAAAAACAAACTAACAGAAGACTTACAAAGAGTCATCTACCTGCTGCAAGCCCTGGGATATACAGTCAATACAAAAAAGTCAAGGCTGATTCCATCCCAAAGAATAACCTTTCTGGGTGCAGAACTGGACACATCAAAACAAATGGCATTTCTAACTGCAGAAAAGAAAGAGCAACTTCCTCTCTACTTCTTGGCATTAACAAAGCAGAACCATCTAACTGCAAGAAAAGTGCTACAAGCTCTAGGCTTCATGGCATCCTGCATAATACTGGTCCCTCATGCCAGGCTGCATATGAGAAAGCTACAGTGGTACCTAAAGAATTTGTGGTCCCAGCACAAGCACAGCCTAGAAACCAAAATTCCAATGATCCCATGCCTGAAGCAAGAGTTCCTATGGTGGGCTCAGGCCTGCCAATCAAACGGAGGATTGCCCTTCTGCAAAAGTCAACCAAGACGAACCATCACGACAGATGCCTCAGACCTCGGTTGGGGGGGCACATATACTGGGCAAGTGCATTCAAGGCCTATGGACTCAAGACCAGCTGCATCTGCACATAAATCTAAAAGAAATGATGGCAGTAAAATTGGCAATCCAGGCATTCAGACCTTTTCTCCAAGAAGGCCAGTTGATGATAAGGACAGACAACACCACAGTTATGTGGTACATCAACAAACAGGGAGGCACACACTCATACCCTCTATGCCGGCTGGCACTGGACCTATGGGATGTGGCTCTGAGCTACAACATTCAGTTACAGGCAATTTATGTACCAGGGAAGGAAAACATTCTAGCAGACATATTAAGCAGAACTACAACAGATGCCCACGAATGGATGCTGCATCCGGACATCTTCAAAACCATCACAAGAGAATGGGGATTACCACAAATAGACTTGTTTGCATCCCCATTCAATCACCAGTTGAAGAAATTCTGCACAAGCACTTACCACCCACTTGCTTGGAAGGTGGACTCCCTATTCTTCAGTTGGAAAGACCTAACAGCATACGCATTCCCACCACTTCCTTTGATGCACAAGGTGCTTCTGAAGATCAAAGAGGAACGTCCGAGGATCATTCTGATAGCCCCAGACTGACCAAGACAACATTGGTATCCACTGCTGAGGAGCATGTCCCGGGAACAAATATGGACACTGCCCCTGATCCCATTACTGCTAACACAGAACAACTACAACATCCTGCATCCAAACCTAAAAACTCTGCAGCTAACTGCCTGGAACATTACATAACAGCAATTAACCCAAATTTTTCCCAAAGGGTTAAAGACATAATCCTGGAGGCTCGTAGACCTTCAACAAGAAAGAATTATGCAGCAAAATGGAAAAGATATCTCATCTGGAGTACTGCAAAGGGGCAAGATGTGACACTGGTGAACATAGCCAACATCCTGGAGTACTTGGCGGAGCTCTTCCATACAGGCCTGTCCTATTCTTCCATCAATATACATGCATCAGCTATTTCAGCAGAATACAGCTTGGATCCTCCTGTCTTCTCGCATCCTCTGCTCAGACAGTTTCTGAGAGGAATTAAAAATGTAAAACCTCCCAGGAAACCTCCATTGCCAGCATGGGACTTGAACTTTGTGCTAGAAAAACTGACTCTTCCTCCTTTCGAACCAGCAGCAACAGCAGAATTACAATACTTATCCTGGAAGACTGCTTTCCTGCTGGCAATAACTTCAGCAAGAAGGGTCTCTGAACTACAGGCATTAATGGCAGTGCAACCCTTCCTGATCTTCCATCAAGATAGAGTGTCCATGAGAACAAATCCTACATTTATGCCTAAAGTGGTATCCAGAGTCTCTTTAAATCAGGCTATCCACCTTCCTACATTCTTCCCCAACCCACAGAACAGGGGAGAAAGGCTCTTACATACCTTGGATGTACACAGACAATTACGCTACTACCTGGACAGGACAAAAAACAATAGAAAAACTGACCAGCTTCTGGTAGCATATGCAACAGGAAAGGAAGGAAAACCAATTTCTAAACAGACAATCTCCAAATGGATAGGAAATTGCATTAGATTTTGTTACTCCTACCATGGAAAGAAAACTCCAGAGAACATCAGGCCTCACTCCACAAGGGCTACGGCCACTACCACAGCTTTCTTACGAGGAGTGGCTACCAAGGACATTATAGAGGCTGCTACTTGGACCTCCGTGCATACATTTGCCAAGCATTATAACTTACCTCTATACTCTAGATCCCGTGCTGGTTTTGCCACTGCTGTTTTGCAAGGGATCCTAACTACACCATAATCTCTTCTCATTTCCTCGTCCCCTAGTTTAGCTATGGTATTCTACCCATTTGTAAAGACTGCAGATGCATCCTTGAAGGACATAGTACAGTTTTGTACCTACCATAAATGTAGATGTCCGAGAGGAATGCATCTGCAGTCAGGATTACCCACCCTCCTTCCCCTCTGAGGTACTCCTAGGGTATTTGCCAATCTTCAGCTAGCTTGGGGGGATCTATTATGGTGTATTTGTTTGTATATATGTACATACATGCTTATTTTGTGTGTTTGCTCTCTACTATTTGGAAACTTTGGCATTTATCCAAATTTAGCCATCCAAGAGGGCACCTGGCATCTGGGGCAAGAAACACTGAGGAAAATGGCGTCGGCTGATGCCTTTATACCCGAATAACTGCCACAATGACGTCGGGTGAAGTGCGACACCAGCCGAAGCCAGACCCAGACTTTGGAATCCGACCAACCGAAGGGCTGCCTGACGACAGGACAACCCATTTGTAAAGACTGCAGATGCATTCCTCTCGGACATCTACATTTATGGTAGGTACAAAACTGTACTCTCCTCTTGTTGATTAAAAATATGCCTAATCTGTATATAAAACTAAAGGGACAAAAAACATTTTCACTGCTTGTTTCTTTCCGTATCCATAAACAAGAGCTTCCAGTTTCTCAGTTTTTGTATTATCTTTTGTTTAGTCTCCTCCCACATATCCTTAGTTACCATAATAGAAGTCTTTTTAATCCATACTCCTAAATAGTTAAACTTATTTTGTCCCCATAAATATGGTTATGGCTGAACCCACCCATGTGTGGGTACATAATTTACTACTGTAGCCTTGGATTTATATTCACTAATTTTATTTCTTGAAAAGGTTTGAAACTGTCTCAAAATGTTCTACAACACTGAAATGTTCTTTTCTGGATTTATCAAGTACAAAATAATATAGTCTGCAAATAAAGGCAACTTTTCTTGATTACCTCATCAGTTATATCCTAGATTTTCTGAGTCCCTTGTTTTCTTTGCCAGAGTCTGTACATATAAAACAGATAAAAGGGAAATAGGACACCTCTGCCTGATTCTTCTCTTCAAAACTTATCATTGAAGAAGCCTCCCTCTTTAATTCTTGCCTCCAATCCGTCGTATATCCTCCTAATTGACCTTATTGTTTTATCAGGGAATGAAAATGCTTCCATTGCCCTGCTCATAAAATCCCAGCTTACTCTGTTGAATGCTTTCTGTGCATCAAGACCCACCAACAGCAGCAGTGTTTTCTTTCATTCTTCTTTCCCCTGGATCCTTAATAACTTGAATCTTATGTACAGTCAGAATTAAGATCATAAAATGTTTCTGTATACAGACTGCTACTTTTGTTAGTCACTTTGTGGACTCTTTCTTCCAGTGTGTGTTTGTAGACTCCTTAACTGCATCTACACATGTTAAAATTTAATTCTGCATTCTTTTTTGTGCTCGATGCATGTGCTGTATGTTTTTTCAAATTATAAGTTTACATTTAATTTTATTTACAGTGCTGGCGATTGACAGCTGATTGCATGTAAGGCAGTGTTCATCTGTTTGTCTTTTTTCCCTAAATTATTTTGTTAGGTTCATACTAGACTGTTGCTTAGGTAGATCATTTGTATCCTAGCCTCAAGATCCCAGTTCACCACTACCCTTCAACAAGAGTCGTTAATAATTTCCTATTTTAATTATGTATTTCAGAATCTAAAAATGTATGTCAGGATTTATAGAAAGGTATTTAACTGTTAAACCAATCAAAGATGTCTTCAGACATGTTCTGCACCCTACAGTTTAATACATAGAATTATGATTAGGTCAGCGATCATAACCTGCTTATTATGTGTTAAAGACATGGACGCCAAGAATTTCCCCTCAAGTGCGAAGCTCAAGAGGTGTCTATTAGCATCCATGTTGAGAACACACAATACAGGGTTATGATCAGTGACACAATCTTAATTCTTTGTAGTGCATGGAGCTTTATCTGCTCCACGTACTACTAGTTAAAGGGGAAAAATCGCTATGTGTTTTTGTGGCTTTCTGTCAGAGAGTTAAAGTTACCTCCATATCTCTTAACTGTCTAGATTTTTGCAGGATTTAGATTATTGCTTCATATTTTTGGTCCGTTTCTTATAAATATGTTTTCAGACAAGCCACTGAGGCTTGAAGTCGCTAAATAAATGACATACATTCGAGTTTCAACATCTGCATTCTTCAGGTTATGCAGACAAACACATATTCTGCTATTCTAACAACTTTATTTTAATTTTTTTTTCTTTTTACAGAAAGTTAGGGGCATGTTAAGGATATACACATCAGGCAGAAACAAATGTTTTGTTCTGCCACTGTCATTTGCTAGTCAGTACAGTTAGATTTTACTGCTTAGTGTGGGATCCAACTTTAATGAGTTAAGTAGGGGGTGCTTACCATTTGTTATGGTGTTATTTTGGTGTTTAACTGGTTTGTCTTTTTCCAAATATTGGAGCTTAATCAGCGAGCTCAGTGCACTACATATTTATTAAATGTTGCATGTATTTG
The DNA here is from genome assembly GCF_019279795.1 of Protopterus annectens. Taxonomy (NCBI): domain Eukaryota; kingdom Metazoa; phylum Chordata; order Ceratodontiformes; family Protopteridae; genus Protopterus; species Protopterus annectens. The sequence goes on along the minus strand of NC_056748.1, from coordinate 370,195,268 downwards.
GGGCACATTATAGTGCTCTTATTACCTTTGTTTTGTAAGTAAAACAATGCGTAATGTAATATGTACTTTCACTGCCCGACGGTCTCCAAGCTATTGCCTTGTATTTATTTGTATGTTCATGGATTATTTATTAATTATTTACCAGTATCATTTTGAACAATATTCAGAAAAAATGCTCCATAATCCTTATGTAGGACCTTGAAACAGATAGAGTGGGTAATGTCGGTAAAGTTTATCTGAAAGTGAATTTTAACAAATGAGAATTCCAGAATGCATCAGTAATGTACAGAGTGAGCCCAGTAAAAAGCAAAAGCACCTACTTCACATCAAGGAAACTGCAGTGGTACAGCGGTAGCGTTGTTGCCTCACAGCAAGAGGTTCTCCTGTTCGATTCTCGGCGGGAGTGTCTTCTGTGTAGAGTCAGCATTTCCTCCCCGCGGTCGAGTGGCCTCCGAAAGACATACGTAAATGGGCGTGCCTTCGCTAAAGGTTGGGCGTCAGGCTGGCAACTCTGCACCATAGAAATCTACTGCCAATCATTAGCAGTCCGGAGCTCCGCTGTGGCGACCCCTAACTGGGAAAAGCCGAAAAAAAGACAAACTACAACCTACTTCACATCAAGAAATCATGTCATCTAAAACAAAAAAATGAAAAAAATGATGTCATAGTGAAACACATTTCAAAAAAAGATCTTTTTTACTCACTAAGCCACTATTTCTTGCAAACTGATACTAGTGACAAACGTAAATAGACCACAGTCCAACACAGCTAAAACAACCTCAGACTGAACATATGGTAAAATATCAAAAAACGGCTGTGCTATGACTAAAATACCCTTTAGTCCAGCTTGTATAATATTTCTATCCTGTTAAAGCTGCAGGGACATGTTATATTTTAGAGATGGCTTATTTTAGCATACAAGTCCAGGAGTCAAATATGCAGACTGTTTTGCTTTAAAATATACCCTACAGCAGCAAAAAGACATCTGTTGTCGGCCAGTATACAAAAGACGTTTCACCATTGTAGGATACGTGGCTGCAGTTGTACATAGGGCGTAAAATGGATGTACATGTGTACCATCCTCAGAACTTTTCTACCGCCATTCAGAAAGTCTGCTACCAAACGTCGGTCTTGTAGTTTCCAACTTCAAAGTAGTAGTTTTCTCAGGTAAGTGCCCAGTTGGGGAATTTTTTTTCTTTGTTCCTTTTTGTTACATCATCCAGGAAGAGCAAGTGCCAGTGTGGAAAACGAATTCCTCATAAGGACAGCGAACCCCAGTGTTTCTTTTGCCTAGGCCCCATAGGTCATGTAGTATTTGCCAGTCATTTGTTCCAAAAACCCTTAGAAGCAGGCTTAATTCCCTAGCCTTGTATTTGGAAAACCAATATCTGAATCTTTTAATTAAATGTGTGGAGGGTGCCCCGGGGTCCAATACTGAGCCTCTGAAGCATAAGCCATAAAAAAAAGCTAGGCCTACGCCTTCGGCTGCACCTCAGCCATCCAACGTCCCTCCAAAGATGCTGATCGACCCAGAGGTACATGGGATCTCTGGCTCGGAGTCACAGGTTGAACCCAGTTCTGAGGTCGCCTTGCTTTCAGCTGCGAGCATGTTGCTAGAGATTGAGCAGACGTCCGACTTGGATGTCGAGGGGGAACCAAGCCTTAAATGCATTAAGGACACTAGAGGGTTAGATGTCAGCTCTGCATCTGAAATTCTGGAGTCTGCACCGTCTGATACTAGGCCAATGTCCAGTCGTCCTACTCTTCAAAAATAGTGTCTCCAGCTAAGAAAAAGCAAAATTCAAAGCATGTATCTGCTTCTAAAGAGAGGCCCCTTCTGAATGACAGGCCTTTTCCCAAAACATTTTCCGGGCCTACATGGCTCTTAAACAGATTTCAGCAGTTCTTCCTCCTTCCCCAAGCCCTCAGCTCTCCCAGAAAAGGGTTAGGGATCCTGAATCATCAGAGGATTCATCTTCTGAAGAAGAGGAATCCTTAGATTACGCAACCCATATATCCTCTCCTTTAGAATATGTTTCACCAGAAGAGGTGTCTGTAGGTGCCTAGTCCTCCATGGAAGAAATTTCCTTTGGGGAGACCATTTTGAAAATAGGAGAGCACTTTAAATGGGATACCACCCAAATTTCAAACATTCAGAACAGATACTAGCAATTTCTACAAATGGATTTACCTAGTTCTTCTACAGTTCCACTATCCATCCAGCCTTCTTGGATGCATTTCACAATATCTCTCAAAATCCGGACTCTTAGGCCCCAGCCCCTAAGAAGCTACATCTCTTTTATAAAGTCCCTGAGGATTGTAGTTTCCTTTTCAAATCTCCTGCAGCAGACTCAGCAGTTATCTCGGTTGCTACTGACAATCCCTCCAGGATGCTGCCTTCTACCTTCCCTTTTCCCTCGGACAAGGAAAGTAGACCCTTGGAAAGATTAGCTAAAAAAACCTACACTTCAGCAGCTTTAACTTTCAGGGCTACAGACTTCGCATGACTAAATATTCTCTAGAATTATTGTCACAGGCTACTGCTGCCATTTCAGACCTCCCTGAGTCCAAGGGTAAAACCTTAGCCCTGTCCTGTTTGGGAACCTCCTTGCAAGTGGCAAGCATTCCATAAAATGCAGCTATGATGTTGCTGAGGCCTGTGCCAGGGCAGCTGCAGCTGCAGCTGGGTCTGTGCTTAGAAGGTTTTCGTGGCTGAGACTGCACCCACTTCAGGATGATTTTAAATCCAAACTGATGGATGGCCCCCCGTAGTAAATCTTCTCTGTTTGGCCCCACTGCTGCATCACTTTTCAAGTCCCTACAAGAAAAGACCAAGAAATTCAAGGAGTTAAAATATCTCCTAATTTCACCAGTGGCAAGAATCCATTGGAACTTCCCTTCAAAACCTGTCTTTGTCCATAGCCACTCCCACTACCAGAGCAGTAAGTCTTTTAGGGGAGGAAAGAGACATCGGAGGACCAGGGCTTCTCAGAACACTCTTCAATAAAAGCAGCCATTTCCTGACAGAGCAGGGAGTCTGTGACTACCCTGCTTCTGTCCCTCCCCCCTCTCCCTCCTCCTCTCAAAAACTCTTGAGTGTGAGAAGGCACTAACAAAGACAGCTGGGTCTTTTCAGTCGTAGGAAATGGATATTTTATGGTTTAACTATCCACCTTTTTGGGGTATCCCTCAACCTCTCAGAGATCAGCTACATCTCTTCACAGACCTCATTTCAGACCTCTACTTACAGGGCTACATTCAAAAAGTCCCTAGCAATTCCAAGAGTGAAGAATTCTATTCAAGGCTGTTCCTGGTGCCCAGAAAGGATGACCCCTGGAGGCCAATTCTGGACTTGTCCCACCTCAACACATTCTTAAAAGGTCTCTTTCTTCAGAATGCTTACTCTCCACACCACTTTTCCCTCTGCTCCTCCCTCAGGGTTTCATGGCATCTCTGGACATAAAAGATGCCTGTCTGCACATCCCTGTGCACACAAATTTCAGGAAATATCTGCATTTTTCTGTGGGTTCCTGGCATTTATAATTCTGTGCATTGCCCGTTGGCCCCTCTACCACTCCCAAGATTTTTCACCAAATGCTTGGCTCCGGTCATTGCCCATTGCAGACTACTAGAAATCCAGATATTTCCATACCTGGATGAACTACTCCTACAGGTTCGGAGCCCACAGATCCTGCAACACAATATCCAAACCACCATTCCCCTACTGGGAAACCTGGGGTTCACTAAAAAGTACAAAAAAAATCTACCCCATCTCCAACCCAACACCACATCTTCCTTGGATGTAGAATTCAGGCAGACATATTAAGAGTATCTTTACCCCCACAAAAAGCAGAGGGTCTTCACACTTTTTTCCTGTCCTTCTGCCTTTATGCCACATCACAGCCAGGGAATTCCCCAGGGTACTAGGGTTCATGGTCTGTACCATCTCCATGGTGCCTTTGGCAACACTGTCTATGTGAGGAAACTCCAGTGGTTCCTCAGATCTGTCTGGACCCAACATTCACATCCTCTAGTAGTCTCAACAGGTAAGCCTAAATCCAGGACTATCTGTCCACCCTATGGACCCAGTCCAAAAAATTTACACAGATGCCTCGGACATGGGCTGGGAGCCCAGCCATGGGAAAATACACTGTCCAAGGAAAGTGGTCCCCCTCCCAGAAAAGGAAACACCTCACCGTAAGGGAAATGAGAACATTGCTCCTGGCCCCTCAAACCTTCAGACCAGTTTTTGCCCAGGCCCATTGAAGTTGTTCACAGACATGACTATGTTCTGGTATGTGAACAAGCAAGGGGAACCGCATCTTACCTCCTTCACAGGTTGGCCGTACTAGTATGGGACTTCCTGGTAAAACACAACATGACCATTCAGGTTATTTACATCCCCTCCAAAAGAAACCTTGTGGCAGACTCACTGAGCAGATCCTGGACTCAATGCCACAAATGGATGCTTCACAGGAATCTGTTCTGGACATAGTCAACCAATGGGGTACTCCGAAAGTAGACCTGTTTGGCTCCCCTTTGAACAGACAACTTCCAAGATTTTGTGCCAGAGTCCCAAGTCCTGTGGCTTGGAAAGTGGATGCCCTCTCTTTCTCATGGAAGGGGATGCCTCTCTATGCATTCCCTCCTGTCCCCTGATACCAAACGTCCTGCTCAAAATCAGCAGGGCCAACCAAAAATCGTGCTGGTAACTCTTTTTTTGGCCAAGACCGCACTGATTTCTTCTTCTCCTTCAACTAGCCCATGGCCATCACTACAAGTTACCCCACACAGTGGACCTTCTCACACAAAACAAAGGATGCCTAGTTCACCCCCATCTATCAACTCTTCAGTTGACTTTGTGGGTGATAAGGTTCTAATTCCTTTCATACACCTTTTTTTCTGAAGACATGCTCAGGGTTTTGCAGAACGACAGAAAACCTAACATTAGAAAATCATATGTTTTCAAATGGAAAAGATTTTCATTATGGTGTTAATCTAAGGATCAAAATCCATTAACCATGGAAATTCCAGTGATTTTATCCTACTTGTGTGAGTTGCTCAATGCTGGCTTGTCTTCTCAGTCAAAGCACATATGTCAGCCATAGCTGCATGTCTGCCCTTATCTCCCCCTCTTGTCTCAAAGTGTGAGGTGAAAGCAGTTCCTTAAAGGTGTCCGCCACATCAGACCTCCCAGGAAACCTGTCCCTCCTTCCTGGGACCTCAACTTTGTACTAGAGAAATTGACTGTGCCCCCCTTTGAACCAGTAGTGTCTGCATCTCTCAAGCATTGCACCTGGAAAACAGTCTTGCTGGTTGTCTTCACCTCAGCTCGAAGGGTGTCAGAACTCCAAGCCCTAATGGCTGTTCCCCCTTTCTAGTCTTCATAAGGATAGGGTGTCTCTTTGGACTAACCCATCCTTCAGGCCAAAAATGGTTAACAAAGTCTGTCTCAACCAATCTATCCAACTCCCCACCTTCTTTCCCACCCACAAAACTGCAGTGAGGGGATCCTACACTCCTTGGATGTTCACAGACAACTGAGGTACTACCTGGACAAGGCTAAACCCTTCAGGAAATCTCTCTTCATTAATTTCCATCCCAGGGCAGTCTGTCTCTAAAACAATCTCCTGTTGTTACACTAACCATGGATGGACTCTTTCCTCCCCTGTTAAGGCCTACTCTGCCAGAGCCATGGCTTCTTCTAAGGCCTTCTTCAAGGGTCTAGGTAACACTGCCATTCTTGAAGCAGCCATCTGGTCTACCATTCACACCTTCACCAAACATTACAAACTGGATTCTATCTCCAAATCCAGAACTGATTTTGCCAGAGCCATCCTCCATGACTTCATTGAAACCACCTCTACTCCAGTCTTTTCCCTTCCCTTCCCTATTGAGCTTTGGCACTCTCGCTCAAGTGAAGAATACTGCAGCAAGTGAACAGAAGGACATACAAAAGTTGTGTAAAATCTTACCATAACCATAGATGTACTTCTGTTCATCTAATGCAGTATTCTATCCCCCCCACCTTCACCTTTGGACTCTTGTCTTTCCTGGATACACACATATCACTTTAGCTTTAGTTAGCCTTTCCTCCTGGGACATGAATTTCTGAGGATGGTACATGCGCACATCCATTTTATGGCCTACGTATGACTGCAGCCTACGCCAGATGTACCATGTACCCTACAGTGGTGAAAAGTCTTTTGTATACTGGCTGACGTCAGGGTGCTATCTGGTGGAGATAGCCCTCAAGTAAAGAATACTGAAACAGTGAAGAGAAGGGCATCTATGGTTGTGGTAGGATTTTACATGACTTTTCTTTCCCCATGATGTCACACCTCATCAGAGCATGGCCATCACTCAGACAGCCATAAGAGGTATCTGTACTTCCCTAAGGGTCTATATTACGTTGTTGAACTTTTAAAAGTTTGAACACCATATGTTCGAACTTTAAAAGTTCGAAAACGTAATAAAAAAAAAACACAAAAAACTTACCTGAATGTTGTAAGCCTAGGGAGCAAGCCCCCCTGCATCCCCCACGTGGGGGGCTGTGCCCCACCAACACCAACCACTACTTAAATATACCAACTCCAAGATCACACATGAAAGCACATTTGGGAACAATACATACAAAATAATGCCAAGGCAGATGACTAAAATAAGTAGGCTGATAAGAACTGAAAAGTATACGAGTATGTTGTAATGTACAAGTATAAAAGAATAGAGTTATGTTGGATATTGTATGTCTAATGCAGGTGTACAATAATGGAAAAGGGTGTGATTTTTTTTTTATCGTTGTTAATGTATGTAAACTCGTGTTGTAATTGAGTAATGCAATTAATAAAGTTGCTTAAAAAAGAATATTGACGCTGAGGAACAGCTAGCCATTGTTGATGGCTGAATAACTGATAAATCATTGACCACAGAAAGCATATTAAATGCCCAAAAAATGAGTAGAAAATGGAGTACACTGAAAATGAGTAGAGAGTGTTAGTTGACATTTTTTTTAAGTTACATGTTGGTTAGATACATCTTGCCAAGTTAAGTATTTTATGTCATGAAGTTTCTGGAAAAACTGGTAGCTTAAGGTGTTAGGTTCCTTTACTGATCCACTTAAGTTTGTGATTTTTTTTAAGTTGGACAGTGGTAATCTTTGAAGAGGGTGATGTGTGAGCACACCCAAGTTACAGATTTCACCTTGAGTGGTTCATATTTCCTGAAGCATAAAAGGTATCATTGTGCCTGCATTGGTTATGTGACCTGTATTTTTCTTGAATGATTAATATTCTTGGATGCTGCTTCCTTCCCAAGTAGGAAACCTGACACTTTATGCTTTATAGTGGCTGATATCAAAGCAAGGATGTTTTTCTAGGTTACTTTCAGTAGAAAGTAAAGCTTGTAAACAGGTCTGTTGTTCATAGAGATCCACAAAAGGTTGGGGACAAGGCACAAGTCTTATCAGTTACTAAACTTACTTTGTGTATTTCTATTAGGAGACATGTAAAGTAAGTAGTTCTGTGCCTTTAAATAAACCTGTAGTAAGTGATCAGAGGTCAATGGTAATGACTTTCCCTTACTTTTTACTTCATTTTCCATTCCACTTCTCTTACTGTTTGTACCTTTTTATTTCTAGATTAGCATCTTCATGACACACTTGTCCAACTATGGGAATAACCGCCTGGGACTGTATACATTTGAAAGCCTTGTGAAGTTTGTACAATGTTGGACCAACTTGAAGCTGCAGACTCTACCTCCTGTGAGGCTGGCGGAGAGGTATTTTGAAATCTTCCCAGAAGAAAAGGATCCCCTCTGGCAGGTGAGAGACTAACTGCATCATATTCTGGGAGATTTAATGCTACTGCAGTCCCTTTCTGTAGCCCAGTGCAGAAATGTTCATAGGTTTGATTGTTAGGCTTATGACCTACTGGCTGGCCTTCAAGAGGTTTGACTGCAGTAACTTTTTGTTAATATTTTCTACTTCTCATTTACATATCATAGGTTCATAGGTAAGTTATAGGCTAGCTGCCCTTGCAGGTCATTGTAAGCCTAGATAAATTTCTATTTTTGTGTCAAAATGACCTATCCAATTTGGTTGTAGAGTGGCGTTACCAATCCCACGGTCAATACTTATATATTACCCCTAGTAAGAATAGCTGGGATCATGCCGTAGATAATTTGAGCGAACCCTTGCATGGGATAAAGTATTTAGAACCTGCATCGGTCCATTAGTAGTACTTTTCCTTTCCTTTAAAATTACTCTTACTGTGGCATTTCTTCCCGAGTCAACCTTGTATTTAGCAATTGTAGCAGGCAGATTGTTAATATGTCTATTGTCCCAAGGCTTCCAAACTTCAGTGGTGATTTCATTCGTTCTGGATGACTTTCTTGCTGCTTGCTTCTTAACCATGTCTTTTAATCAACTTTCTTTGTCCTACATTCATATAACAGCTTTGCATGTTGCTGTAGATATTCCCACACTTAAGATTAATATCCATCCACTTATATTACATTTCTAGAACTATTGAGAGTGCATCTGAAGAACTTGGGTAATAAGTTTTGTCTCCCTCACAATCACTTCTTTACTTACCTCATATTTTATAAAGGTTGTTCTTTCTGCTTTTTGATGTTTTAGCCTTGTAGCTAATGCCCTCATAGCTCTGATGGAGTTTGCAAAACAAAGCACTTTTGCTCTCATCTTCTTTTAACTTAATTTGTTTTAATGATATGCCTTAGATGTCCCTCTTTTATTTGCTAAGTTGTAGCTGCAGCTGCTTACCCCAGAGTAAGTCCCTGAAGCTTACTTTGAAGTTTTTTAGCCTTATGCCATATTTTTATTTCCCTCTGCCTGTAATCCTTATTCCCTGACCTTTGTCAGTATCTGGTTTTCTGAAATTTTTACAGTGTTCTCAGCCTTCCGCGGTTATTTATTTTCCCTCCAAATACACCTAAGATTCTCCTTCACTCATGTTGGAGGTGTGATGGGGAAGAAAGAGGTACTTGGGAATATATTTTCTGGGAGTGGGGTGGGTCGGCAGACTTTGAGGATTCCCTGCAGGAAGTACTGCTGGAGATGCTGGGTGGATGGCTTCGTGTGACGAGGGAGATGATTTTTCCGAGCTATGATACAGAATCAGAGTTGCCTAGACATGGTAATGCCATGCTGTGTCTAATTATGGTGGCTACCAAACAAGCAATTACTAGAAAGTGGAAATCAAAATCTAAGCCAACTATGTTAAAAGTAGTGATTATAGTAACAGGTAAAACAACTGGAATTGCCATCTTTAGAAAAGGGTCAGAGCAAATTACATAGGAAAAGGGAATTGTGGGAACAATACATACACTGGAGGAATGAGGTTTAAAAGAAGGCAGGACTTAAACGAGCTATGCAATGTCTGACTAAAAACAATTAGGTAGATTATAAGTGATGTATAATGTTTGCAACTGGGAGTGTGTCAGCATGGTTTGTGATGTAAAATGCTTGCAACTAGGATTGTGTCGGTGTGGTTTGTTATCATTTATATAAATGTATCATTGCTTGTCATAAATAATTTAATAAAGATGTTTCTTGCTTAAAAAGGGGCAGGAATTGAATAATTTATGTAATGTTGCTTAGGTTATATGATATGTAGCAATATATGTGAAGTACAGTGTTTGTTAATGTTAATTTAATTGTTTGATTACTTTTGTATAAGTGTAAATTTGCCTATGTCACAAGTCATAATTCAATAAAGGTGTTTAAAAAAAAAGACTCTGCTTCACCCAGTTTCCCTTTACTAATGAATATGAAGGGAACAATCATTGTCTCACAGCCACTTCTTTGTCCTGCCTCTGTTACAATGCATAAAAAAGCATGGATAGAAAATAATTACTAGACCCACACTGAAGGCCTTCACCCTTTTGCTGTACTATAAAGATATAAAGGCCTTACCTTTTCTTAACCATATTCTATACTTTCAGGAGTAGTAAGTAAAACCACCCTCACTACTCTGTAGTTCAAACATCTATTAGCTCCAGATAGTTCAACCATTTCTTACATGCTATCTGCACCCTTGCTAATTTGTGCAGTCTTGGCCTGCCTTGCATGTCTTTTTGCCTAAATGTCATGCTCCAGTATCACAGTGGCCTGAAAATATGGGATGCTTGGAAATGTTTTGCTAAAGACCCTAATGTCCAATGTAGAGGGAAATAAATAGAAATGGCTGTTAAACATGGCTTGTGATGGTTCCCGTTTATTCCTGCAAAACATCTTCCCAGACAGTCTAACTGCTGCCCTAGACTTCTACTAGGAGCCTTTAAGATGATACCCACCAACATGCTACTTGGCGACACATGCTATCATGGAGTAGCCTTTTCTTGCAAATTTACTGGCCTCCTATGTAAGGCCACCAATGCCGATTGTGTCCTTTTAACTGTACTTAGTATCTAACTTCTTTTATTGACATTTGTTGTCTTGTTAACTTTTCAGCAGAGATGTTTTACTGTTTCCATAGGAACACTAGTTTATCTCAGCTGCAAAAACCCAACCAGGCAGACCTTTAATTGTTTTCTAACGTCAGATTCCCTCACTGTCCCTGGGCTCACACTCACCTAATCCAAAAGCTGTAGATGCTGGTTTACTTATTTGGATCCTAGCCTCTTTTTCTGACTATCAAACCTAATTACAGCATCACGAAAAGACTGTCCCTATACCCCTTTCCACCCCACACCCTGGCCGATATTCATTTTCTGTATATCTGTAATAATGTTTCTGTTAACCTATTTCATGTTCTCAGTGACACTTTACATTGTCTGGACTGAAAAACAGAATCAGTCCAAACTATATACAAAATCTTCATTTGACCTTGTTAGTCTCCATCTTTTAGTCTCTTCCCACCAAATAAGGCTGTTGCAACTGTCTGCCCATCAAAAGTCCCCCAGTAGTAACCCACCCACTAGCCCCCTCAGTCTTCTTCAATATCTTGAATAAATAATCCTTTGATACCATCCAATACTTTTTGTGTTGCTAAAACAAAGCTCCTAAAATAAGGAGGGAAAATTCACTGCCTCCTTCCTTTGAGTTTTTTGTAAGTGCCCCGATAATTTACATTAAATTCCAAATATGAAGAATCATTTAACAGTGTTGTCAGTTTAGAGTTAAAATAGCCATGCAGTACTGAAAGCATTACATTTTATTACTATTGGTGAAGAAAACTTGAAAATTATTTTAATTATAATGTGGCATAACATTAAACTGCAAAATGTAATAAACTTTCAAACATATTTACAAATCACATTTTCTGTTAAAGTACCATAGTTCGTGCCATCTTAGTGTGTGTATGTATATGTTTGTGTGTATATATATGTATATATATATATATATATATATATATATGTGTGTGTGTATATATACACACACACACACATATATATATATATATATATATATATACACACATTTATATATACATACATACATAGACACATTAGTTACTTCCTCCTCACTTTAAATTAGCTAAGCAACAAAACTAAAGTTTTAGCTATCGTGATAACCATTCTAACAGGTGTACAAGTCACCCTTTCGTAGATTCATTGCTTTTACAAGGTCACTGAGTCTTATGACCACTCATGCTTTGCCAGTACCCACCCTTAGGCCACACCTCCTATTTCCAGGAGGGCGATACCAGTCAGTCCTGGAGTAAATTTGTGTATACCCATCCAGTCATCTAGTTTGTTTAAAGGAAGATGGTGGTTAACATGCTGAGGAAGTTTATTCCAGAGGTTTGGGGGGTATTGGGTTATAAAGCCGTCCCTTCACTGTGTTTCATTTATTTGTTTTTTGGAGATTTATGTCCTTGGTTCTAGCATTGATGTAGATATTTGAGTTCCAGAGAACAGGAGGTCTAGGACAATCAGGAGTCTGATGCCACGGTAAGCAAGATAAAGATCTTCTCCCTCAAAGTCTGTAATACGCTGAATAAAGGGATAGAACTTCCAGCCTCTTTTGTTAGCTCAGAGACTTTGGAACTGCATTCTTTTTGGTTAGGAACTTTTGGGGTCTTTCTAATTGTTTGATACAGTTAGTTTGACACCCCACCAAAGAGGGCCTTTTTCTTGATAATTGGCCCTGATCAACGCTGAGTGTAAGGGAGTGATTGCCTCTTTAGACACTGATGATATTCCTTTGGCAATTAGCTAGGCTAAATAAAAGGATTTTCTAACAACCATTGTCATGTGATGGCCAAAACAGAGGGAGTTATCAACCCAAGTGTCTAAGTGCCTGACTACGTTTTCGTTTTGTAGTAGTGTGTTTTCTATGCAGCATGATGAAGTTATGGGTGGTCTACAAAAATGATGATGCTACACTTTTCAGCCTTTATTTTGTACCCAGTTTTAATGAGTTTCTATCAGATTATCAAAGATGTCCATCGTGTTATCCTGCCGTCAGGCGGTCCCGCAGTCGGCACAAATTCCAAAGTCTTGGTCCGGCGTCGGTTGCTGTCGCTTCTTCCCTGACATCAGAGCGCCAGGGATATATCAGAGGCATCCGACGCCATTTTCTTCAGTCTGTCTTGCCGCGAGGGGCCCGAAGCAGAAGCAGTTCGCAAGTGCTGGTCGGCCGACACCTGAGATTTTCAAATCGAGTTTCAGTCCGAAGTCTTCAAAGCTAAGTACCCCGTCAGGGAACCTTTTCTTGCCTCAGTCCGATGTCAGAAAAAGTTAACAATTGCATTTCTTGTGGGAAGCAAATACCTCATAAGGACTTCCATTCTTTTTGCATACCTTGCCTAGGCCCAGACCAAAACGTCACTGGTTGTCGGTTTTGCGCTAGGTTCAATAAGCGAACTGTAAAGCGTCGTTTTGATTTCGCACAACACTACTTCGGTAGAAAATTTAATTACACTATGCCGTCAGAGCAACCGACTACCGGCTTGCATAAAAAATGCAAGGATAAGGACCGGCAGCCTAGATCCAAGCCAGACTCTGAGGCCTCGGCTGGCCCGGTCGCCGGTTCTCCGGTTTTCAGTGAGGCACCTACGCAGCCCCTGGCTACCGCTGAATTGGATCCCCAGACCGCATCGGATCCCCCAGCAGAGATTTCTAGGCCGACGCAGCCATTTTCCTTAGGCCCTTCCGACGACATTGCAGTAGGGGAAGCCGGTGCTGCAGAAACATCTTCGGTTTCTGAAGGTGTCTTCAGATCGACTACCCTCACCATAAAATCTTATGCTAAGCTTAACACTCCTGTAAAACCAAAAAAGCCTACACTTCAGTCTCCAGGTCAAGGCCCTATGCCTAAGAAACAGATGCTTAAGATGGCTGAAGATTTGATTTCTTTGATCAGGGGTTCCCACCCCCCCCCCCCTCCGACAAAAGGTCTAGACAAGAGGAGGATTATGCCTCCTCTGATCAGGTGTCTGTTTCCTCAGGCTCCTCTGAGGAACAGGATTACTCCTTTCCCCCTTATGAAGATTCTGATGCTGAGAGGACTCCATTCCCTCAGCTTCTCCCCCTGAAGACTACTCCTTTGGGGAAACCTTGCACACCATGAGAAAACATTTCCACTGGGAAGGTCAGGACTACTCCGACTCAAAGAAAAGGCTCCGAGAGTTTCTTTTACTTCCCCAGCACAGACCACTTGCTATCCCCCCAGTTTTGGACCTAGTGGATGATGTCTTCTTAGAATCTAGTCTAAATCCAGATTCTCTGCCTCCTGCTCCAGCCAAACCAGATAGATACTATAGAGTGCCTGACTCTCACAAATTCTTTTACAAAAGCCCTGCTGCTGATCCAGAGACAATCTCCCAGGGTCCCAAAGGGGCTAAGGCTTCAATGGCTAAAAATCCTGTACCCTCAGAAAGGGACTCCAGAGGACTAGATAGGTGGGGGAAGAAGGTTTACACCTCAACTACTCTAGCTATGAGAGCACTAAATTGTCAGTTTCACATGCTTAAATACCAGCAATTCCTAATGTCTCAAATAAAACAAAAGATGGGCACGCACTCTCAACAGTCTGAATTCAAGGAAATGCAAGATCTGCTGCATGCAGCTGAACAGGTGGGCAAACATACTTTACAGTGTGGTTTTCATGCCTTGGAAGCTTCCTCTAGAGCAGCTGTCACTGGGTCTGCTATACGTAGGCATGCTTGGTTAAAGGAACAATCTCTGCCTGATCATGTTAAAGCAAAGTTACTGGATGCACCCTTACAGCAGGATGTTTTATGTGGGGTTAAAGCAGAGGAGGTTTTAAAGAAAATGGAGGATAAGGCAAAATCTATGCAAATGGTCAAAGATTTCTTACAGGTACAGCCCCCACGCTTCAGCAGAAATTGGCCAACAAAAAATTGGTCCTTTCCAGCTTCTGACAGACCACAGAGGGGTAAATACAGGTGCCTAAGGGGCAGAGGACAAGCACAAATCCCTTACAAACCTCACCAATGGGGCACTACAACACAGAAGGGAGGAGAAGACCGGTCCCAAATCACTAGAAGGAAAAACACAATGACTCAAACCTCAAACTGCCAAGCAAAACCCTCTTGGCAGCTCCCTTGGGAGGAAAATTAGTACCTTTTGCAGACAACTGGCGCATCGTCACAAAGGACAAATGGGTCCTAGACATTATCTCACACGGATACAGATTCCATTTCCACACCTTGCCAAGGATAAAAGGAATGCCAAACCTGCCACAAAGTCAATGGGCAGAGGCACAGAAACAGATTACAGCTCTCATGGACATGAGAGCCATTCAGCTGGTACCTACACAGGAGCAAGGCCAAGGATTTTACTCAAGGATCTTTCTAGTCCCCAGAAAAGACAATGTTTGGAGACCCATTCTGGACCTTTCAGTCTTAAACACCTTCTTGCAAGTACCCAAATTCAAGATGCTAACACTACAGCAGCTTCTTCTCATGTTGGGCAAGAAAGCTTGGCTAGTAACGTTGGACCTCAAGGAGGCATACCTGCATGTCCCTATCAGACAAAATTGCAGAAGATACCTCCGTTTCATTGCAGGTTCAACCCATTACCAATTCTCTGCACTGCCCTTTGGCTTATCTACTGCGCCCAGGGTCTTCACAAAATGCCTGGCACCAGTAATTGCATACTGCAGACAGAGAGGAATTCAAATATACCCATACCTGGACGACTGTCTCATCCAAGCAGAAAGCAAAGACATTCTCTTACAACACCTGGCTTTTCTAAGACATCTTCTAAGTTGCCTAGGGTACACAGTAAACAAAAAGAAATCAGAACGAGTGCCCTCACAAATTATGACATTCCTGGGTGCCAGCTTGAATACAATGGCCCAGATGGCTTATCTGACGCCAGACAAACAACTACAATTAACTCAATACTTCAGAATAATGGCAACAAAGACCCAACTCCCTGCAAAAAAATTCTGCAGGCCTTGGGCTTCATGGCATCTTGAATACTACTAATACCATTCGCAAAACTGCATATGAGGAAATTACAATGGTACCTAAAAAGCGTATGGACTCAACACAGCCACAGCTTGGAAACAATGATAAATCTCATTCCCTGCCTTCAACAGGAGTTTCTATGGTGGTCACAGGCTTGTCACCTAAACAAGGGTCAGCCTTTCACCTTACCCCCAGCCAGGCAAACTATGACAACAGATGCATCGGACTATGCCTGGGGGGCACACATGGCAGGATGGTGCATTCAAGGCTTATGGACAGCAGATCAAAGGAATCTGCACATCAATCAAAAAGAAATGCTAGCTGTACCAAATGCTCTGACAGCCTTCAAGGATCTCTTGCATCCAGGACAGCTTATCATAAGGACAGACAACACCACAGTAATGTGGTACATAAACAAGGGGTACACACTCCTACCCTCTATGCAGGCAAGCAATGACCTTGTGGAACACAGCACTGGCTTACCAAGTTCAATTACAAGCTCAGTTCCTACCAGGAAAAAAGAACACATTGGCAAACGACCTAAGCAGAAACATCATGGATCCCCACGAGTGGAAACTGGATCCACAAGTATTCGCAATGATAACTCAAAAATGGGGGCTCCCAGACATAGACCTGTTTGCCAGCCCTCAAAACTTATCAGCTAACAAAGTTTTGCACAAGGACTTTTCACCAGCAAGCTTGGAAAGTGGACGCACTCTTATTCAGTTGGAAAATGTTAACAGTATATGCCTTTCCTCCACTACCCCTTCTCACAAAGGTGCTACTGAAAGTCAGGATGGAGAGACCCCGAATGATAGTCATTGCTCCAGACTGGCCACGCCAGCACTGGTACCCACTATTAAGGAATATGGCCCAGGGCCCACCATGGATCCTACCACAAATTACCCACCTGCTTACACAGCAAGACAATCAGATTCTACACAGCCAGCTCAAAACCTTAAACTTGGCTGCATGGCAAATCACCTAAGCAACCAGCCAGCTCTTCTCTCACAAGCTGTTATGGAAGTTATTCTGGAGGCCAGGAGACCCAGCACCAGGAAAGCCTACTCAGACAAATGGAAAAGGTTTTGCGCCTGGAACCAAGCTAAAGGCCAAAATACCCTTCAACCTGACATACCTCAGATTCTGCAATATCTAACTGAGATGTTACACAAAGGGCTTTCTTTTTCATCTATTAAAATCCACGCCTCAGCCATTTCTGCTCACTACAACACGGATCCTCCCTTATTTTCACATCCACTTTTAAGGCAGTTTCTCAGAGGGGCCAAGAACATTAGGCCTCCCAGGAGAGCACCAACACCTACTTGGGACCTCAACTTTGTTCTGGAAAAACTCACGCTACCTCCTTTTGAACCAGCTTTCTCAGCTGACTTAAAGTTTATGTCATGGAAGACTGCCCTGCTGCTAGCAATCACTTCAGCTAGAAGAGTTTCAGAACTTCAGGCACTAATGGCAGTAGAGCCTTTCCTCATTTTCCATCAAGACAGAGTTTCTCTACGAACTAATCCCTCCTTTATGCCTAAGGTGGTATCCAGTGTGGCTCTAAATCAAACCATCCATTTACCCACCTTCTTTCCAAATCCACAGAACAAAGAAGAAAGACTCCTGCATTCCTTGGATATTCACAGGCAGCTACGTTACTACTTGGATAAAACTAAGGTTTTCAGAAAATCAGACCAGCTTTTTGTATCATATGCTACAGCATCACAAGGAAAGGCTATCTCAAAACAAACCATTTCCAAATGGATAGGACATTGCATACGTTTTTGCTACACCCACCATGGAAAACCAGTTCCTGCTACCATAAGGCCCCACTCTACCAGGGCAGCAGCTACATCTACAGCCTTCCTCAGGGGGGTGCCAACCAAGGATTTTCTGGAAGCTGCAACTTGGAGTTCAGTACACACCTTCACCAAACATTACCACTTTACTCTAAGACTAGAGCTGGCTTCGCCACTGCAGTTTTGCAGGGCCTTCTAGCCTCCTTTAACCGTGTTTGACTCCACCGCCCATCCTTAGCTTTGGGATTCTACCCAAGTGTGATGACTGCAGCAGGGTAACATGATGAACATAGTACAGTTTTGTACCTACCATAAATGTAGATGTTCGAGTGTATACCCTGCTGCAGTCCAGGTTGCCCTCCCTCCAATCCCCTCTCTAGCTGTACTTATCTCTACCACTCTATTCTATACTACCTCTGGGGCGTATTTGCTTGTGCCGAAGGGTTTTGTTTTATTTATTTTCCCCATATAGCTATATGTATATGTATTTATACATATATATATATATATCTTTTGCATACCTATTAGGGGCACCTGACATCGGGGGCAAGAAAAACTGAAGAAAATGGCGTCGGATGCCTCTGATATACCCCTGGCGCTCTGACGTCAGGGAAGAAGCGACAGCAACCGACGCCGGACCAAGACTTTGGAATTTGTGCCGACTGCGGGACCGCCTGATGGCAGGATAACCCTAGTGTGATGACTGCAGCAGGGTATACACTCGAACATCTACATTTATGGTAGGTACAAAATTGTACTTTTCAAAACTTTGAAAGTCATATGGTCAGGACCATGAGATCGAAGTTTTGAAACTTCGAACGTTTTGAATGGATTTTGCAGTACAGCACAGAACGTGAAATTTACACTCTTCCGCAATGTAGTGCGATCACAGAGTTGGTATATTTAATTAGCAGGGGGTATGGGAGTGCAGGGGACTTGGCCCCCATGCAAAATGTTGAAAATTATTTTGTTTATTTATTTTTTAATGTTAGATTTTCCAGAATTTGGATCACATGGTCTCAGCCATATGTATTTCAAAGTTACAGAACCAGTAATGTAACATAGATACGTTTTAATACACCAAGAATTTAATAGGGAGACTTCATTTTTTTGGCAAGCAACCAAAACATAATTCAGTTCATGTGGCATGGTATGTACAGGCCCGTCTTACAAGTTATGGAACATATGAGAATGGCATAAATGTTAAAAAGCTGTTAGTTCCATTCACTGCTTTATAACATAGGTTGCCCTTTAAGAAACAAAATGTCAGTATAACTTATGCCAACTTTTTCCCCTGAGTCTCATTCATATATATATATATATATATATATATATATATATATATATATCTTTAAAGAAAATATTTTTTATTAGAAAGCCCTTTAAACCTTGAGTTTTCCAGAGACCCTTATTCTATTTTCATTCACAGTTTATAGCTTAAGTTTTTGTTTGACAGTATAACTTTGCGTCACATGTAGACTCTTTACTGATCTCATCTCTCTAATGCGTATTTAAGGAAAACATACTTTTTCTTGCACACTGAATTAAAATCTGGATAGTGTCACAATGAGCACTAAGAGTTAAAGCCATATCACTGCTTAGTGTAATCAGCTGTGTGCTCTTCAAAGCATGGATTCATTCTCTTATTTTCAGTGAAAATCCTGCTTAAGGTCACCATTGACTCGTCATTCTCCGTTTGTTCTCCAGACAGTGATTGGCATGATCGGTACTTTCTTCCTACAGAGACTCCACCCTTTTGGTTAAACTGTTTTTGTGCTGTTAAGTCTCTGGCCTGACATACACAAGTGTGTTGATTACTTTTCCTTTCAAACTATTAACTCGTTTCTAGCTTAGGATGTTGTTCTGTTTTAGGAGAAAATTGCATTTTAGCCTCTTTGAGTAGAGCTGAGCAAACTTTCATGTTCACCTGTGGGCGACATACTGGAAATCAAGCATTTTTCCAGTTTCTGTGCTGGGTGGAAGAAAGTAATTTCAAGCAAATGGTTTCTTTAAACTGTTACAGAAGCTAATTCAAAAGAATTTCAGGAGATAATTTAGTTATTTCTAATTCCTCCAGACTTCTCCCACCACCCCAAAAAGTACAGGTTGCATTAGATCAACTGGAACACTGATTACAGAACAAGACATGCAATAATAGCTCCAAGTCCATAAAAATGGGTAGGATTTTATTCAAAACTGTTTTCAGCTTCACATGAAAGCAGCTCTTGGATATTTAGTAGGTCTTGGAAATCTGAATGAAATGCTCCAGACTTAGTCACAATAAATGTATTCTGCTGAAAATAGGCTCTGTCAACAAATGTTAAATAAATAAAAAATAAAGAAGTTCAAAGTGATACCGGGAAAGACTTTTCTGTCCTTCGTTGAACACCTTGTGTTTGTCAGCTGTGTACATGGAAGATGCCCGTTTGTACTTCCTGACAAGACTCTGTCAGAGGAAATGTATGAGTTTTCAGCTAGCATTTTAACTCCATAGTCGTCCATTTGCTGTGTTTGCCAGTTCTTAAACTATTTACAAAGTGTTTAACTGTGTACACCTATGGAAGCAGCAAGTAATGGTTTTCCTTATTGGATAACTGTTTTATAGTGGTTTAAACTCAAGAATTCTTGCACTGTCACTCGAATATTGTAATAACGCTTTTTCCAAACCCTACAAAAAGTCCAACATATACCATTCTCAGACCTTGTACAGTTCAGACTCAGACCATGTAAAGCTTTTCTGCGTCGAGAAGGTGCAAAGGATGCAAGTCTTTGTAAGGAAACTTGTTCATTATTTACAGTAATGCTGATGCAATTATCTCAATACCCTGCAGCATGTTTAAAACAATGCATGATAACTGTACGCTTCAATCAGAAGATGTTAGACAAGACTAGGAAATGAAAATGGAAAGGCAACGTACAAAGAAACAATGGGAGGATGTATGTATGGCTTCCAAGTTGTTGTGTCTTTCGGCTTATCCCGGTTAGGGGACGCCACAGTGGAACTCCGGTCCGCTAATGTTTGGTAGTGGATTTTTACATGCCAGTTACCAGCCCTGACCCACAACCTTCAACGAAGGCACGCCCATTCACACATGCCTCCACACAGAAGACTCTCTAGCTGAGAATCGAACGGGACACCGTCTTGCTGTGAGGCGACAACGCTACCACAGCACCACTACCGCGGGGTATGTATGGCTTGCAAGTATGCAACAGAATCAAGAAGGTTATTTTATACCCCAAGCAGACTTCAGAGAAATTCTCCACAGGTAAACAGCGATTGCTGGAGATTTGATGGGAAAGAGATTGGTACTTGGGAACATGTTTTTTTTCCCACAAAGTAACGAGTTGATAGATTTTAGAAAATGTCCTGCAGGGTATTTTGTCAGAAATGTTGGGGGAGCAAATTATTTTAACAAGGGAATTATTTTTTTTTTTTGAGCTGAGATACAGCTGTTGCTGTCCAAATTTTTTAGATGGCTTGTCCCTACTTTTCAGGGGCCTTTGTTCCTATGTCAGTATCTGCAGGTTGGGAGGTGTGCTAGTGAACACTGCTTTGTTTACTTAGTAAGAAACAAACAAAACAAACCGCACCAGGAACACTAGATTCAAGGGCCTAAACTTTGCCTGCTACATAATAAATAAAGCATGCCAAAGAGACCAATATCTGTCTTGGAAGATCCCCATACTATGGAACAGACTCCCTATCCACATGAAGCAGTGTTCATCCCTGACCCTTATCAAGTGAAACCTTGACCATTGGGATGGGAAATCATAAATTCACCCCCAGTCTAATCTCCATGTCTCTGATGGACAGAGGCACACAGTAAGTTAACTAATCCCAAACAAGCATACCCCCCCCCCCCAATCCTTAGCTACCTCATTACAGACATACCCCCCACCATATAGACATTAAGTGTACTCTAAGACAAACTGGGTTGGGTTGATAGTACAAACCTATGAACCTATAAGACTCCAAAACTTGTACATTATTTTCCCTTTCTTTCCTTTCTTCACCTCATTTTGTGCATTACAATGAAGCTGCTTGTTTTTGTTGGGTAATTTATTTCTGGGATAGTGGAATTTTGTCCACATTTAGCTTGGAAAACCTAGCTGCATATTAAAGTACAGGGTTTCCTGAATCCTGTCATAGGAGAAAGGGGTTTCACAGGAACAGGATGGAAGCTCTGCTTTCAGAAAGAATAAATCTGCAGGCACACATACGGTGGAATAATGCCATCTAGCTGTGAAAGACTGTAACTTCAGATGTTTTTGTCAGTGGTACTAGGCTGCTTGCCAAGACTGGAGTTGTATACCAAGTGTCCTTATCTGTTTTCTCTGTTGATGCACTTACTGCACTGCCTTTTTTCAGATGGAGTTCTACTTCAGTTTAAGGGCTCCTTTCTTATCTTATATTACCACAGCTGTAAGATGTACTGTAAGTGGTATCTTCTATACCAGTGGGTGGCCTTTTTTTTTTTACTTTTAATTTCATTTCCACATGTACTTTAGGGTCTACATCCCTAGTATATTTTCTTTCATTTCAGTTTTTGTCTCAGTAGAAATGAGAGGTCTTGTTAAAAAATGTTACTGAAATAGTTTTATGCAGCATTCAAAAACAGAATTTAAGCAGACTTTACAAAAGTATACTCGACAGAATTATGAAGTCATTGAGAAAAATCTTGTATGATGAAAATATGAGGTCAGACTATTAAAGTGACATGACCCAGTTCTGAACACATTCTTTCTCTTAACTGAGATGCTTAAGAACATTTTTCCCATTTATTCAGTAGGATGTGTTGCAGCAGATCTCAAAGCATCTGTATTTTCAGAGCTGGTTGTTTTGAGCTATGTATGAAAGGTATTTGTATGTTGGTTAATATACAGGTGCTTGAAAAGATTGTGTAATTTTATGATCTCTGATCTCCAGAGGTGGTTCATTTTCTGGGTACTGTTTTTTAAATGCTATTGAAAGTTAGGGTGATAGTGAATAGCAACCCATCATACTCTGGCCATGTGTGTTCTTTTTGTTTTCTACCTTTCCCGGGGCTGAACACATGCTGTGATGTGACCAGAGGTACTTCCCATTTACATGTGTGACATTCCAGTGCCATCATATCTGTTTCCAGCTTTCTAGCAAGTAAGAGGATTAATGATTCATTTTGCTGTTGTCAGCTGTCTTCAGTGGAGCGTGGAAAGGCAGGCCTGTCATTCCTTGGTCAGTCTGTTGTCTGGCTGACCTGGTGTCCTGAGCCTGATGGTCTCTGATAAAATAGGTTAATTTCTGTTTTAATAAGCTGGCCATTTCACATATGTAAAAATCGTAAACATTCAAACTGAAGTACCAAAATAGGTATCTTTGGCATGCCAGAGAGGTCATTGCTCCAGAATAACTGGAAGATGCATATGGTACCACTTAGTGTTGTTTACTAATACTGGCTTTAGATAATTTGCTGTCTTCCCCATCATACAATGAGTTAAAATGGCTATTAAGAATGAAGTTACTCACAAAAGAAGCATTGGGCATTTCAGCCCGTTGTTAGCAAGCCGGGAAGAACTCCAGGCTGAGATTCCGTTAGATAACACAAGCCCTGAGATAAATATGGTTAATTTACATCAATTGGGAATGGTCCAGCAGAACATAATTCATCATACTAGTTTCCTTTCCACTTTTTCTTCGGACCATGCTCTTGTTAGAACTGCACTATATAAAAATTGGATTATTGTAAAAGGTAATGAAAATTTGCTAAAAAGTTTGGGCTGTGAACCTAAGATTACCTATAGGAGAGGGCAAAATCTAAAGTCCCTTTTAGAAAAGAAGAGGACTGTATGTAAGAATAAAATAGGAATGTTTAAGTGTGGGAGGTGCCCCCAATGTAAATATATAATTGTTGGTAGCCAAGTTTTTATCAATAATAAAATGTATAAGTTGAATTATAAATATAATTGTGAAAGTACAGCAGTAACATATGTAGCAGTATGTAATGAATGCAATGCATTCTATATAGGCAAGACGGAAAGGAAACTAAAACAACGGATATATGAGCACAATTATGCCATTATTAAAAGAGATGCTAATAACGCACTTGCCAAGCATGTGATTGATCATCCTGGTCACAGTTTTAAATTTGCTATTCTGCAACAAAGAACACTAGGTATTAGAGGGGGACCATGGCAAGTGCAATTGGAAGTAGATGAGTTAAAATGGCAGATTAGGTTGGGAGCTCACACTTTCCCGGGTCTGAATGAGAATGTATCCATTAAATGCATCCTTAAACTGCTGTCATTGAAAAGATGATATGTATGTATTTGTTTTGATTTGACTTATTCGGTTTGTCTGCAATTTACACTTTTGGGACATAGAGTTGGTTGAATTTGAGATATTTGATATTTTATATTTTATATATTTAATAATATATTTTTTGATTGGGTTACTTATGAATATTTACAGTATAGTTAAATTATTGAGGTATGGTGTGGGCATAATTAAACATTGTGCTTGTCATAATGTTTAACATAATATAAAGTTGGGGATTTATTTGTACTGAATGCTGCACTATAATTAATATTAATATATTGATCTGAATAGGATAAATTTCATATTTGTTTTTACATATACATATATAAAAAATATAAATTAGTTCATCTTAATAGGTTTGTTCTTATTGGAACAAGGTTTTTACATTAGGATAACTTATTAATGTAGTATGGTGCTTGGTTGTTTATTCTTTACTATCTTTATTATTTTTATTGCTTTTATGGTGTTTTTTCACCCATTTTTCGTTGATGCAATGTGTCTTTAAATCTCTAATTGGGATGTTCAATGAAAAATGTTTAAGTATAAAATGTACTTGTCTGTTGCTTGTTAACTGTTTTGTCTGAAGAAGGCTGGTTATTTTCTAGCCGAAAGCGCTCACATTAAACAGTTTTACGTGAAGAACTTTTAAGCAATTTTATTACTTTTTCAAAGTTGCCGGCTTTTATTGTTTCCGTTCACCCTTTACCTGATTACTTATTATTCCTCCATTTACTATGCTGTTTATATGATATTATTTTTCTGGAGCTTTTCTCCCAGGGAAACCACTGAAAAGGGATAGCTTTCTGTCCACACAACTGGACGTTCTCCGTGAACAAATGCAGTAACAAATGAAATAGTAAATACTTAGTAACTCAGCATCATTTTAGATTGGAGCTGTAAAACTACTGGTAAGACTACAAGGGTATACCATAGCAATTGTTTAAATTATCTCTGAATTAACCTGACTTTGTCAGCAAGTCTAGGATACTAGGAACAATGACTAACAAAAACTCGAGTGCCCTTTTTTTTTTCTTCAACAAGGGAAAAGTCCTTCTGTCCCTGCCAGGAGAAAAGCCGATGACGTCATATTGGCTTACCTTCCCATCATACTCACTGCTAGTACCATTGGTACTGTTACGTAAACATTGCTCACTGTCACCTGGTAAGGATTCTGCAGCCTGCCTTCATGCCTGTAGGTATCTTAAGCAGGAATGCACTGTAACAGCAGAGGAGATCAGGGTATGAAGAGTTGGCGTTTTAAGCAGGGGCAATGGCAACTTGTGTATTTTTCACAAATTAACCATTCTGTGCACATAATCCATAATTTCTCATAATTTCTTGCTATTTTTTTATTAACTTCAGTTTGGCAGAATTATAGAATATGTTTACATTGCAAGCCCCCCAGTTGTGAGAACATTGGCTATAGGTGATGGTCAATGTTGATGATCATCATATTGATCACTGCTGCAGTAGACTTAGCTATATGGGTTATATCGTGCCTAGGATGCAGCAAACAGCCAGCCAGCTTTCCAAAGCTTCAAGGCACCTTCCACACACCCAAACCATCAGTTAGCTCGAGCTGAGCCGACTAAAAATACACGGTTGTACACCATAACTCTCAACTTGTAATCAGCAAAGATCTGGACAAAGGCTCATGAAAAGTAGGTACAACCAGTCAAAAATCTGTATGCTGCTTAATGTAAAAATTGCATACATAATTATGTAACCCCACCCACTCCAGTGGAATTTTGGGATACCAACTTTTCCATGCAAATTGAAGAACAGACAAAAACTAATCACAAAATATAACCAGAACAGTAGTGTTTTCTACTTGTGTAGAACTAAAATACAATTTTCTTTTATAAAAATAAAATTAACTTCTCCTGCACTAATATTAAATACAGTACATTACCAAAATGTTTATCAAAAAGCCAGCTTGTCATGTTAAAACATTTTGCTTCTAATCCTACAGTCTTTCAGAAACAGATGTGCTACCTAACACTTCAACAGTGAGTTTCCTGTATGCACTGAACTTAAAGCAACACTATTTCAAAGTATTTTAAACTTCTGGTTCATCTTTAAATCATGTATCAGCCACAGTAAACCCACATAACAGATAACATGGCAAAGCAATTGCATTTGTTCTCAGGGAACAAACAGTGGTGACTGAAGTCCCTTCCTCCCCCCCCCCCCTCTTCCCAAGATTATTGCAGGACATGTCAACTCCACTCTGTAAAAGTAATACCACCTATATGGACCCAGACAATATGCTTGGTTGCTTGTTCAACGACATCAAACATTCACTCTCTGAACCCTTCCTAAAACAGTTCAGCATAAGCACAGCCCCAGGTTATATTCCTGAAATTTGGAAAATGGCTATTGTTATGTCATGCCACAAAAGGGGGGGGGGGGCACTTCATATCCCCAAAAAATATACACTATTTAGCCACATCACCCTAATTTGAAAACCATGGAATGAATACCTGGTGAATAGATACAGAAAAAAATCTAACTGTTCTAAATCTCCAACAATATGGCTTTGTCAGAAGCAATCATGCCTAGTTAATTTAGTATAATTCTTTAGATAAAGTCACTGAAGTTGTAGTTAGCAGCCAAGTACTATATTTAGAGTACCTGAACCTGGCCACGGCCTTTGACACTTTTCTCCATGCTGGAATTATAAATCAGCTTTAAGGCCTAAAGACAGACCACTGTGCTGTAAGATGGATAAGCAAACTTGCTGACCAAGCCCATGTAGCTAAAAGTTGCAGGCATTCCTCAGGGCTCAGTACTGTCACCCCTTCTCTTTGGTATCTACTTCTCAGATATCCAAACTACTAACCCTGATATAAGATTGTTTGCCAGTGACTGCAAGCTGGATATTTTCATTCGCTTAGCATCTAACACCATACATGTTACTACAGCAAGGGCTAAACCATACAAGTCAATGGTATATTAGAAAAAGGCTTACATTAAATGCAAAGTATTGCAGTCACCTTTGTTAGCAGCTTACAAAGTACAGACAGCACCCCACTCCAGAGTGATTCATTAGAAATCTTGGCACCATTGGAGACAGCTCCCTATCCTCTGTATACCACATAGCAGCAGTAGTCAGAACTGTCCATCCCAGTTAACTAAAGGTATCTCATCCAGGTAAAAAAAAAATATTTCGTAATACTCTGCACTGATCAGACCAATTACAAAAATGTAATTCTCATTTTAGTAATATCTAATAATTTAGTAGTAATTTAGTAATAAAAGAGTGTTTCTGACAGAAATCCAATTAAAAAAATTCTTGGTTAGCCTGATGGCTTGTGGAAGACCGTGTCTGTTTGCATCACTTGTGACCCAGAGTTCAGATGATGGCAGCTGATGTTTAAGGGTTCAGGCAAAAGGTGGAAGTCGAGGAGTGAGTGGAAAATCAATGACTTGCTTTCTTGAGGGGTTAGGATTAGAAGCTGTAGACTGACTCTTAAATGAAGACAGGGGCCACTAATTTCAAGCCTTTTAAAAGAAAGGTAGTGGGACTGGGGGTCTGGAATAAGTTTCAGTGTAGAAAGCAGCACATGTGAAGCTTCGCACACAGCTGGCCTGCACTTTAAACACAGCACATCTGAAATTCCAACATGGAGGATAAAAGCGGGCAGGTCAAGTAACAAGGAAAAACAGCCCCCCTTTCGCAGTACGATGGTCCTGGAAGCTTGGACTTCAACTCTTAGAGGACAGAAAACATCATATTCGGTAATTTCTCGAAAGCCTTGCAGTCTGACACCAGGAGGTGGGGCCACAAAAATAATTAAACTCTGTTTTTGAATGTGTCATGTTCTTAGCATTGCATGGCATGACCATCCAAATGGCTAAGGTTGATTTGAGCATATTAAGGCGTCCAAATCAAGATAATTTGTGTAAACAGTGATGATTTATTTTTAAAGACCAAGACTCTGAGATAAACAGCTTAAAGTTGGACAAGGCTTCAAATGAGAATTCTTAGTGTTCTGTCACAGTTTGACCTTATGCACCACGGCATGTTGTGCTTTCAGTTCTGTACTTTTCTTTTCGTTTTACAGTGCCAAGATTAAAGTAAAATCCTTTGTAAAAAATAATTTTCCCTACATGATGGCACCGATGTGTTCACTGAACTTTACCCTCAGTGATGTTAATGTAGCAAATCCATCCATACACTTTAATGTATGCATTACAACACATGTGCAGGTCCTTGACCATTAAAGTATGTGGATGCACTCCAAACTGTCCCTCAAATGATGTCAGCAGGTGAATCAGTAAAATTGAGGGCATATTGATAATTAAAAGTTTACAGCGCTATTTATTAAGAAGCCACCTATACAGTTTTGGTAAGATGGGGTGGAATATACATCAAAGCATTTTAGTTACAAAGTGTTGCAATGTATACTAAAAGTGCAATGAACACTAAGAAACAGACACCAACAACAAGTCACAAAAGGATCTGTCTGAAGAATCTGTCAGGGTAAGCACAAGTCCATTTATGAGCCAATAATTAAATTAAAGGGAGAAAAATACTTGTATACCAATTTAACCAAAGAGATGGGCAAAAACTATGGGAATCTCTGTCCCTGAAAAGAAAGTAACTGTATACATAAAAACTAGTAAGGCACAATAAAGCAGTCACGATGGATTTACATTTTGAAAAACCCTGTCAGAATATGCAAACAAAATTTTGTTCATTCAAATAACTGCATAAGTAAATTAGAGTGCAGCTATGGACAAGACCTACCCATATGCAGTAAAGCGTATGGCAGAGTGCTGACTGTACGAAACTATGACTCGAATCCCAGTCCCACTAGTCTACTACGAATGTAGTTCAGCTAATGGTTATGTACATTAAAAAAAAGGTAAACAGACAGTCCAAGCCTGGAGAGCCCTAGTTCAACAGGCTAGTAGTCTCCCTCATGAAGTTGACATCATTGGGCACGCCTTGCACGTGATGATGTCAGTGACAAATTCCAAAAAAAAAAAAAAAATCGAAAAAAAAATCCTGGGAATTAAAGGGGCCACTTGGGAATTCATGGAACCCCATTATTTGAACCTCAAAACCGGTAAATACCAAGGAATTCAGTGCAGTTGAAAGGTATGTTGGACACCCAAGTCCTTCAGAGCTTTCTTGCCACCGAAGAATACGCTGTTCTGAGGTTTTTGATGATCAGCTTGTGCTGCTTCTTTGCTGGGCAGATGAGTTCCCTGTGGGGAAAAAAACTTCCATTTAAAAAAAAAAAATGTTGTGTAAAAACCCTTTCCTATTCAGGAAAGTTATTTTAAATCTAGGAGCTTGTTTTACTGGACTGTCGTGAGACTGTATTGTACCTTTAAATGAGCGCACTCTCCCCCCCCCCCCCCCCCCTGTTAAAGTATTTAACCACCATTTTTTCTGTGGAGAAATTGTTTGTTTTACTTTTTGGGGCCTCCAAAATGTTTTAAAGTACTTTTTCTGTGCTTTTATGTGAAGAAAGTGACACTGTGAAGAAAGTGACACTTAAAAGACTTTACATTTTTACTGGCTTTACTGCTTGTTTTTTCTGGGTAAGAGGCACCATTTTCAGCTTGACAGTGGAGTAAATTGTAAGTTCTTCCAGCTAACAACCTTTGCCACCAAAGCAGGCTAGTAGTTTGCCTCAGCCACAGGTGGGTGACTGTGCTGTGCCATTTGTTATACCTCAGGCTGTTCATCTTGTAACCCAGAGATCTCTGGTGTAGCACCTGCAGCAAAAATGGACTATGGGTTAGCCATGTCCTCTGCAGCTGTTGGGATCCCCGCAGTGTGCAAGGGGAGCAACTCTTGTCAGTACTGGGAGAGGGAACAGGGAAGGCTTCCCTGTTTTGTCAAAATGTTGTGCCCATCCCAGGGGAAGCTGCTGCTGCCATTAATGACATTGTTGGTCCCATTTTTCCTGTCAAAAATAGAAAACTAAACCTGTATCTAGTTCTTCTCAAATTTCCTTGGACAGGAGTAGTTTACTGGGTCTTGCTCAGGGTTTAATTAAATCTGTTGATCATTCTTATAAGGAAGTTTATGGTAAAAGAAAGGGGGATACCTCTTTTCCTGAAGAGATTCAAGATTCTAAATCTGGGCAAGAAGCTGGAGAGACAGATGCTGGGTTTTCCCTTCATGTTTCTGACTCAAGACTCAGAAGAGAGCTCAGTTTCTAATTCTCCCTATGGGGTTACTGTTTCTCTGAGACTATTTCCAGAATGTTCCAATGTCTTCATTGGGAGAATGTTGAGGTTTCTCAGTCCCTCAGAAAATACTATGATCTGTTACAAAAGGAATTTCTACACCATTCATCCAGTTCTCCAGTTATGTCAGCTTTAGAGGATGTGTGTGTTACTGCCTGCAATATTCCTTATAGTCAGCCAGCTGCCCCTAAAAAGACAGAGAGGGTATAAAATAAAAAGTTCCTCAGTCTTTTATGTTTTTGCACACTCTTCCCAAGCCTGACCCAGAAGCTATTGCTTTAGTTAATCCTACTGCTGCTAAACATTTAGTTAGTTCCAACCCTACTCTGAATAATAAGGGTGGGAAGATTGTTGGGAAGTATCAGAAAAAAGTATCTACTTC
Source organism: Protopterus annectens (assembly GCF_019279795.1). Lineage (NCBI taxonomy): Eukaryota > Metazoa > Chordata > Ceratodontiformes > Protopteridae > Protopterus > Protopterus annectens. Next base: position 370,165,181 of record NC_056748.1, on the reverse strand, counting down.
TGCAGCCTTGATTTTCAGAATTTTGAATTATCAGGATCGTATGTTTGTTCTAATTGTGAAAGTATGAGGAACATTTTGTCTGCAGTTTCTGGGTCTGTGTTCGCACATTGAAAAAAAATTACAGCGAACAGCTAATGAACAGCAAAAAGTAATTCATCGAATGGCCATAGTTGGCCAACAACCAGGAAGTACAGCGATATATATAGTTGGGTGGGGGGCAGCCCCCAAATTGAGGGCAGAGTCTCCCACCTTGGTTGGTTACATTTGCGATGTTGGCCAACTGTGACCATTCAATGAATTATTTTGCACTGTTAAGGTTTTTCAGTACGTTAAATTTTCTAAGTTTAACATTCAGTTTTTAGCCATTCTCTGTAATGTTTTTTTTCAATACACGAACAAAGACTTGCAGTTTCTTCTTGTGAGGAAAAGTCTGCTTCAAATAATTTTGCTGATGCATCTTCCAGAGCTATGGCCACTTTTGAGGAGATTTGCCTGGCTGCATTCTCAGAACCTTGCCAATGATGATAAAAACGAGATTTTGAATTCTCCTTTGAATAAAATTTAGTTTTTGGTCCCTCTGCGGCAGAAGTAATCAAAAAGTGTGATGAAGGAGGTAAGTTGATACAAGGAATCTCTAAAAAAAATTTTCAGCCCTCCTTTTCAAAGTTTTCTAACAGATTCTCTAACTCACATCCAAATTTGGCAAAAAAAGTCTCTGCAAAATGCAGGTAAACAGGCATTTAAGAAGAAATGGCTGAATATCCAGTTTTCTTTTAGTAATAATAGATACATTTAGACAGATGGGTTCTGAAGATAATTTATCAAGGTTACACATGGCAGGGGGAGGAAATACCTCCTTTCCAGTGGGTAATCCCTCATCTGTCACACCAGACTCTGTTGGAACCAGTTCCTCCTTCCCAGGAGGGGCAGAGCATTTTTACTGCCAAATAAAGCAGATGCTTGGAGGCAAATTCTGGATCTTTCTTTCCTAAACTTGTTTGGTTGTGAAGTGGCATCATTTTGAACTTGTGCACTGTCTCGCAGTTGCTTCTTCTTCATTCAAGTTTCCTGGTAACACTAGATTTAAAAGATGTTTATCATTACATCCCAATTCATCCAAACTTCAGGTGTTTCTTAATTTTTTGTGTATCTGGATAACATTTTCAGTTTTTTTTACGTTATCCTTTGAACTATCCGTGGCACCAAGAGTGTTCATAAAGTGCTGTGCTCCAGTTATAACTCATTGCAAGCTACAGGATATCCACATTTTCCGTATTTAGACAACTTGCTTTTCTTTGTAAAGTCAGGAATATCTCACTTGATTGAGTGATATATTAATCTGCAATTCCGAGTGAGTGATATATTAATCTGCAATTCCGAGTGAGTGATATATTGATCTGCAATTCCGAGTGAGTGATATATTGATCTGCAATTCCGAGTGAGTGATATATTGATCTGCAATACCGAGTGAGTGATATATTGATCTGCAATTCCGAGTGAGTGATATATTAATCTGCAATTCCGAGTGAGTGATATATTAATCTGCAATTCCGAGTGAGTGATATATTAATCTGCAATTCCGAGTGAGTGATATATTAATCTGCAATTCCGAGTGAGTGATATATTAATCTGCAATTCCGAGTGAGTGATATATTAATCTGCAATTCCGAGTGAGTGATATATTGATCTGCAATTCCGAGTGAGTGATATATTAATCTGCAATTCCGAGTGAGTGATATATTAATCTGCAATTCCGAGTGAGTGATATATTGATCTGCAATTCCAAGTGAACAGTCAGAAGGTCATTTTTTGACTCCTTCACACAGGATTGTGTTCCTGGGTTGTCAGCCAGGCACATCAATTCAAAAAGCTTTCCTTCTACAGGAAAAAATAGATGTATATCTAGTTCTATTTCTAAAGTTTTCCATTTAAGTCTTTGGTCACTGTGAGGGAATACCTCAGGATTTTGGGTCTCATGGCATCTATGGTTCTCATGATAGCCATAGCAAGACTCAACATAAGGATACAATAACATCTGAAGTGTCTTTGGTCCAAGCTCCAACATCTCTTGTCTTTTCAAATCCCAGTACTGGGGTTTGTCTGCAGATAAATAACTTGGTGGAGACAGCAAATCTACTTAAATCCAGGTCTCTCCTTCTCTTCCTGTTTCAAAGCAGTCTACCACCACAGACTCCTCAGACTTTGCTTGGGGAGCACTTTCAGGAGGGATAAAAACACAAGGCATGTGGGACACCAAGGATGGATGCATGCAAGTAATTATAAAAGAGATGCTTTGTGCTGATCAGGACACTCAACTCTGAATCATCTTGTTCCCTGGGACCTCTTCAACTTGTTACAAATAGTACCACAGTCACATGGTACATCAACAAGCAAGAGGGAACCAGGTTGTATGCCCTTAGCAGGTTAGCTGTGTTAGTTTGGGTTATAGCTTCACAGCAGAGTCTCACTCTGTAGGCATCCTACTTTCATTCAGAGTGAAATTGTGCAGCAGACAAGATGATCAGCGTAAGTAATGGTTGACTGCCAATGACTGGATATATTAAAAGTGATGTATAATGTTTGCAGTTATAGTTGTGCTGGCACGGTTTGTAAGGTTTAATGTTTGCAACTCAGATTGTGTTATGGTTTATTTTCATTTACTTAAATGTAAGGTTGCCTATGTCATACATGAACATTTAATAAAGATGTTTTTTTCTTTAAAAAAAAAGATGAGCAGGAAAAGGGCAGACCCTCACAAATGGAAATTATATCATAGGGTCTTCCACCATTTGATCCACCTGTTGGGGAATTTCTCAAGAAGACCTGTTTGCCTCTTCTCTGAACAGTCAGCTGGCAAAGTTATGCTCCAGGACTCATGCAAGAAGGCCTGGAAGACAGATGCCTTTTGTCTTTTCCTTGAACAGGAATGTTCCTGTATGCTTTTCCACTAATATCCAGTGTACTTCTGAAGATGTGGAAGAAATCCCCAAGATCAGTGAGGTGAGTCCTGTCTGGTCCAGGGAACAGTGGATGTTCTTCGTGTTTCACTGTTGCAGTCATTACATTTGGGTAATCCTGCTGGCAGGTTTCCCTCAGTCGGCCTGAAATCCAAAGTCTTGGGTCCTGCGTCGGTTGCTGTCGCCCCTTCCCTGACGTCAGGGGGTATAAAAGATGCAGCCGATGCCATTTTCTTCAGTCTTTCTTGCCGTGCAGTGCCCGAAGCAGTTCGCAAGTGCCGGTCGGCCGTCTCCTGAAATTTACGTGTTTGAGTTTCAGATCTGACGTCTGCAGTAAAAGCTAAGTACCCCGTTGGGGAAACTTTTTTCTTGCTCCAGACCGATGTCAGAAAAAGTTAATAATTGTATTTCTTGTGGGAAGCAAATACCTCATAAGGACTTTCATTCTTACTGTATTCCTTACCTAGGCCCTGACCACGACGTTTCAAGTTGTCGGTTTTGTGCTAGATTTAACCAACGCACTATTAAGCGTCAGTACGATTTTGCACTAAGCTATTTTGGGCGCAGATTTAATTATACAATGTAGTCGGATAGCCATTCAACTACCAGAGTTCACAAAAAGCGGAAAGAAAAAGAAAAAGACAGGCAACCGAGGTCCAAAACCGATGAAGCTTCTCCTAAGCCAGTCGCCGGTTCTCAGTGAGGCACTTTCGCAGCCCCTGACACCTGCTACTTTAGAGTCACAGGCCGCTACCGACTCCCACGTGGAGTCGGTCAGGCCACTGGAAACTCAAGGTATTGGAGCCTCGGAGACTATTCCCTCAGATGGGTCCGGAGCCGCTGAGCAGGCATCTGCTTCTGAGGGTGTTTTCAGACCTAAACAATTATACATTAAACCGACTACAGCTTCAAAGGCAAAGACTAAAGCACCTTTAAAGCAAAGAAACAAGTTCACCAGCCACATGGACAGGCCTCCATGCCCAAAAAAACAGATGCTCAAAATGGCCGAAGACTTAATTACCTTGATCAGGGGTTCCCATCTCCCTCCTGATAAGAGGCCTAGGCAAGAGACAGACTGAATCTTCAGATCAGGTTTCCATTTCCTCAGATTCCTCTTCTGATCAGGAATATTCTCTTCCCCTGTATGAGGATTCTGATGCTGAAGAGTCTATTCCTTCAGCTTCTCCTCCTGGGGACTATTCCTTTGGGGAAACCTTGCATACCATGAGGGAGCATTAACACTGGGAGAGCCAAGATTTTTCAGAATCTAAGAAGAGGCTCAGGGACTTCCTTCTACTTACTCAACATAGGCCTCTAGCTATTCCACCTGTGTTGGACATTGTAGATGATGTGTTCTCAGAGTCTAGTCTGACCCCTGACTCCTTACCTCCAGCTCTTGTTAAGCCAGACAGATACTACAGGGTTCCTGACTCTCATAAATTCCTTTTCAAAAATCCTGCTGCAGACCCAGAAACTATTTCTCAGGGTCCCAAAGGGGTTAAGGCTTCCACTGCAAAAAACCCTACCCCCTCTGACAGAGATTCTAGGGCACTGGATAGATGGGGAAAAAAGATTTACACATCTGCTACCTTGGCTATAAGGTCCTTAAACTGCCAGCTTCATATGCTCAAATATCAGTAGTATATCATGACACTGCTTAAACAGAAAATGTTGGTAAATTCTGAATGTGCAGAAAACAAAGAAATGCAGGATTTATTGCATGCAGCTGAACAAGTTGGAAAGCCTACTTTGCAATGTAGTTTTGATTCTCTGGAGGCCTCCTGCAGGGCCGCTGTTACGGGTTCTGTAATTTGGAGACATGCTTGGTTAAAGGAACAAAATCTGCCTGATCATGTCAAAGCTAAATTATTAGATGCACCATTACAGCATGATACCTTGTTTGGTGTTAAGGCTGAAGAGGTGTTAAAGAAAATGGAGGACAAAGCTAAATCTATGCAAATGGTCAAAGATTTTTTACAAGTACAGCCACCTAGGTTTAGCAGACACTGGCCCACAAAGAATTGGTCCTTTCCAGTGTCAGACAGACCTCCAAGGGGCAGATCTAGATGCCCTAGAGGCAGGTCCAAGCCACAAGGTTCATACAGGTCTAAGCAATGGGGTGCTTCTACGTCCAAAAGTGGAGAAGACAAATCACAACCATACAGGAAACAGTCCCAATGGCTTCCCCCTGCCTGCACCAAGCACTTATGTACTGACAGCACCCTTAGGGGGAAAATAGCACTTTGTTTTCTCAAAATTGGCACATTATAACCCAGGAAAAATGGGTTCTAGACATAGTGTCACAAGGCTACAAGTTTCACTTCCATACCCTGCCAAGAGCAAACAGTTGGCCAGACCTGTCAAAAAATCAATGGGCAGAGACTCAAAAACAACTCTCATCCCTCATGGACATAGGGGCTATTCAACAAGTGCCACAGCAAGAGCAGGGACAAGGATTTTACTCAAGATTGTTCTTGGTACCCATAAAGGACAAAGCATGGAGACCAATACTGGACCTATCTATTCTAAACACTTTCCTGGACATACCAAAATTCAAGATGTTGACCTTGCAGCAGCTTCTGCCCAGGCTGGGCAGAAAGACTTGGCTCATCACTTTAGACCTAAAAGAGGCATACCTGCATGTCCCAATCAGACAATCATGCAGAAGATACCTCAGATTCAAGGCTGGTTCAAAGCATTACCAATTCTCTGCACTGCCCTTTGGCTTATCTACTGCGCCCAGGGTCTTCACAAAGTGCCTGGCACCAGTAATTGCTTTCTGCAGACAAAGAGGAATACAAATATATCCTTACTTGGATGACTGCCTCATTCAAGCAGAGAGCAAGGACATTCTACTACAGCATCTGGCGTTTGTGAAAAGACTTCTAACATGCCTAGGGTACACAGTCAACAAAAAGAAATCAAAACTAGTACCCTCTCAAGAGGTAATATTCCTGGGTGCAGGCTTAAATACAACTGCCGAGATGGCTTATCTCACACCAGACAAACAAAGGCAACTGACTACCTATTTCAAGGAAATGGCAACAAATGCCCAGTTATCTGCAAGAAAAGTTCTGCAGGCTTTGGGCTTCATGGCATCCTGCATCCTACTAATTCCATATGCAAAACTGCATATGAGGAAACTTCAGTGGTACCTAAAAAGTGTCTGGACACAACATTGCCACAGCCTGGAAACAATGATTACTCTCATTCCCTGCCTGCAACAGGAGTTTCGATGGTGGGCAAAGGCTTGTCACCAAAACAGGGGACAGCCATTCTCACTACCCCCAGCCAGGCAAAACCTAACAACGGATGCATCAGATTATGCCTGGGGGACCCACATGGCAGGAAAAGGCATTCAGGGCACCTGGTCCATAAATAAAATGCATCTACATATCAATCAAAAATAGATGCTAGCTGTTCAAAATGCCCTGACAGCCTTCAAGGACCTAATTCATTCAGGACAACTACTGATAAAGACCGACAATACCACGGTCATGTGGTACATAAACATGCAGGGGGGCACGCATTCTTACCCCCTTTGCATACTAGCCATGGCTTTATGGGACACAGCATTGACTTACCAAGTTCATCTACAGGCACAATTCCTGCCAGGAAAGGACAATACTCTGGCAGATGAACTAAGCAGAAACCTCATGGATCCCCATGAGTGGCACCTGGATCCACAAGTCTTCAGCATGATAACAAAGAAATGGGGACGCCCAGACATAGATCTATTTACCTCCCCTCACAACTGTCAACTAAAAAGATTCTGCACAAGGACTTATCACAGACAGGCATGGAAAGTGGACGCCTTATCTTTTAACTGGAAAAACCTATCAGTATATGCCTTTCCTCCAATGCCTTTCCTTCCCAAGGTACTCCTAAAGGTGAGATAGGAGAAACCAAAAATGATTCTGATTGCCCCAGACTGGCCCCGCCAGTACTGGTATCCAATCTTAAGGAACTTGTCTCAATGCCCAGCCTGGACCTTACCTCAAATACCTCATCTACTGTCCCAACAAAACAATCATATTCTGCACAGCCAACTCAGGACTCTAAACCTGGTAGCATGGCGGATAATGTAGCCATACAGAGCACACATCTCAGTAAAACTGTGATGGATGTCATTTTGGAAGCCAGAAGGCATAGTACTAGAAAATCCTATGCAGGAAAATGGAAGAGATTTTGTGCTTGGAACCAAGCTCAAGGAACTGACACAGCTGTACCAAATATTCCTCAGATTTTGCAATACTTAACTGAGATGCTGGACAAAGGCCTATCTTTTTCATCAATTAAAATCCATGCCTCTGCCATTTTGGCTCATTACAATACAAAGCCACCACTCTTTTCTCATCCTTTATTAAGGCGGTACCTCAGAGGAGCCAGAAATGTAAGGCCTCCAAGGAGATCGCCAGTGCCTGTATGGGACCTCAATTATGTCTTGGAAAAACTCACCCTACCTCCTTTTGAGCCAGCTGCTACTGCGGATATAAAGTTTTTATCTTGGAAAACATCTCTGCTCCTATCAATAACTTCTGCAAGATGAGTGTCAGAGCTAAAGGCCCTCATGGCTGTGGAACCTTTTATCATTTTTTTCCAGACAAGGTCTCTCTGAGGACAAACCCTACATTTATACCTAAGTTAGTGTCCAGTGTAGCCCTTAACCAAACTATTCATTTGCCAACTTTTTATCCAAATCCACAGAACAAGGGGGAGAAAATTCTGCATTCTTTGGACGTACAAAGACAACTTAGATTCTATTTGGACAAAACTAAAGTTTTCAGAAAGACAGAACAATTACTAGTGGCGTATGCTGCAGGACCACAAGGAAAGGCTATCTCCAAGCAGACTATTTCAAAGTGGATAGGTCACTGCATTCATTTCTGCTACTCTCAGCATGGCAAGCCAGTGCCTAAGGGCATTAGGCCACATTCAACCAGAGCTGCAGCCACTTCTGCAGCCTATCTCAGAGGAGTACCAACCAAAGACATTTTAGAGGCTGCTACTTGGAGTTCAGTGCACACCTTTACAAAGCATTACAATCTGCCATAAATCCAGAGCAGGCTTTGCCACTGCAGTTCTGCAGGGCCTCATAACCGCTACTAATGTTGTTTAGCTCCAGCCCCCCAAACATAGCTTTGGGACTCTACCCAAATGTAATGACTGCAACAGTGAAACATGAAGAACATAGTACAGTTGTGTACACTTACCATAAATGTAGATGTTCAAGTGTATTCACTGTTGCAGTTCAGGTTACCCCCCCCCCCTTGCCATCCCCCTTATTTCTGCTGGAACTTATCTTTACTTCTCTGATCTATGCAACCTATGTGGTGTATTTGCTTGTAGATGAAGGTAAAGTTTATTTTGGTGCATGTATGTTTTATATATATATATATATATATATATATATATATATATATATATATATCTAGCCTACCCTTTTTGGGGGCACCTGACATCTGGGGCAAGTAAAACTGAAGAAAATGGTGTCGGCTGCATCTTTTATACCACTGAAGACCTAACGTCAGGGAAGGGGAGACAGCGACCGACGCAGGACCCAAGACTTTGGAATTCAGGCCGACTGAGGGCAACCTGCCAGCAGATTACCCAAATGCAATGACTGCAACAGTGAATACACTTGAACATCTACATTTATGGTAAGTGTACACTACTGTACTTTCTCCCTTTTGAAAATGGCACTTGTTTATTGAGGATGTGTAACAGATACTACTAGAAGTAAGAAATCTTACTACTAGAAAATCATAATATTAGCAAATGGAAAGATTTTTTAGTTGGTGCCTACAACATAACTAGCACCCATTCAGGGCTAATTGTTCTCTGGCTTTACAGTGTTTGCGTGAGTTACTTCCTCCATCAAGGCTTATTTGTCATCCATTTCAGCATGTCTGCCCGTGGATCCTCCTCTTGCAATGCATTGTTTCATATCAAAATGTTTCTGAAAGAGGTTTTACGCAAGAGACTTTGAAGAAAATTGGTGGCCCTCCTTGAGAAATTAATTTCATGCTAGAGAAGCTAGCACTTGCTCTATTTGAACCAGCTAACCTGGCTGGCTTAAGGTTTTTAACATGAAAAATAGTTGATTGCTGTAACCTTTGCAAGAAAGGTGTCCGAGTTGCAAGCTCTTATAGTGACTCAGCCCTATCACATTTTCCATAGGAACAGGGTTTCTTGAGAACTAATCTTTCTTTTTTATGCCTGAAGGGGGTGTCTGAGTTTACTTTAAGATGAACTAGCTATCTCCCCATTTTTGTGATTGGAACCAAGCTCAAGAGTGAGGGAGAAAGGATGATCCTTACCTTGGATGACCATAGACAGCTCGTATACTGTCTTGACTGCACTAAATCTCTCAGATCATAGGATCAGTTGTTCATTTCTTGTGAAGGTAAGAAGAAGGGACAACCTATGTCAAAACAGACTATTTCCAATTGGTTGTCTCAGGCTATTTATTACCTTTTGTTATACTCACCGCAATAAAATTGTTCCAGGCAGGGTCAAGGACCCCCTGTACCATGTGCTTGAGTTCATCTGTGGTGTTTTGGAAAGGGTTAGATTCTAGAAGTATTCTAGAAGCAGCAGAATGCTCCTCTGTACATACTTTACAAAGCATTATAAGCTTGAGTCCTTCTCAAGGTCTTGATCTGGCTTTGCAAGGAACACTCTTCAGGGAACTCCTGGATACTTCACATTTCACCTCCCAAATGTCTTAAGCTATGGAAATCTACATATACAGCTAAGGCTGCTGCAGTAGTGATCAATGTGATGAACTTAGTACAGTTGTCTAAGTAGACTTACTATAACAGTAGATGTTCAAAGTTCAAATGTTCACTGCCACTCCTGCCACTGTTCTCCTCTTTTTTTTTTTTTTTTTTGGTGTGTTGTTTATCCCAGTGTGTCAGTACATTTGTTTTGCTGTTGTTCCTAGCGTTGTCCTTTCAGGGCTCATCATCTCTCTCTCTCTCTCACTGTTGGCATGAAAGCGCTAAAGCGTTTGTTGGCCAAGTTTGACTTTAGTCAGCTCAGCTCAAGCTGACTGATAGTTTGTGTGTGTGGAAGATGCCCTGAAGCTTTGGTAGCTGGACGACTGTTATATCCTTGGTGTGATATAACCCATAAAGCCAGATGTCCAATAACTATATGTGAAAAGGATGTTAGGCTGTCAGACCAAAAACTGAAAAAGTAGTTAGTAATTTGACTGAGACTAAGGAACGTTTATTGAAATATCTGGCTGATGATTATAACATACGTATCATGAAACCAGACAAGGGTAATGGTGTTGTTATGAATAAGGCGGACTATTTGAATGGTATGAATGCACTTTTACTGGATGGATCATATTTAGAGAGTTCGCTTAATGAAATACATATAACATATAAGAAAATAGACCTACTGTTGGATGATATGTTATACCAAGGTCAAATAACTGAAGACGAACATATGTACATGAATAACAAACACCTCATGATACCTAATATATTTGGGATACCCAAGGTCCATAAAGGACTAAGGGACCCACATTTTTGACCAGTAGTGGATAGAAAACGTTCTAAAACTTGTTTTATCAGCAAATATCTTGACACCAAACTGCAAGTATGTCTGCCAGCCTTTCCATACATCATCAAGAACTTATAGCAGTTTTTGGATAAAGTTGCAAAAGTTCAACTAGAAAAAGTCATGATATTGGTTACTATTGATGTTTGCAGCCTATTCACAGTAATTCCACATGAAGAAGGTTTAGCTTGGCTGGAAGTGCAGCTACATAAGTCTGGAATATATGATCAAGACCAGATAAACCTATATATAACATTAATGGAAACAGTTTTGCAAAACAACTGTATTTACTTTGCGGGACAGTATTACAAACAGAATACGGGGGTTAGCTATGGAGGCAGCCTCTGCCCCTGTATTTGCTAACAATGACATGTCTTTGGGAACAGCAGTTTATTACTCAAGGAAGATTTCGGTCAAATATATCTTATTATACCAGGTTTTTGGATGACCTTTTTATAATTTGGAAAGGTAACGAATACAAGCTGTATGAATTTTATACACATATCAACAATACAGTTGATTTTCTGAAATTCACCCATTCAAATAGTACAACAGATATTTCATACTTAGATGTAAAATTAACAATACATTTCGAAAATAAAGTGGAATCTGCGATTTATAGAAAACCCACGTTTTCTAACTCATATTTAGAATTCTCAAGTAGACACCCTTATTTTCAAAAAAGGTCAATTGTAAAGGGACAGTTGGTATGGGCTGCCAGAATGGTAAGCACCGAGGCCAAATTTATGGAAGAAATTCAATTTATTTTGCACATGTTTAGAACCAGAGGTTACCCACAGGAGTTATTAGATGGAATAAATGATGAACGTAAGAAGGGTATATAGAGACCCATTGTAGTGAATACTACTAATAATGTATTACTAGATTTAGGCCAGCATAAAAGGAGAGAGAATTATAATGTAGGTTTCATAACCACCTTTAACCAGGATGCACAAAAAATTGTAGATAAAATTCAAAGTAATTGGGATATACTAAAATTTGACCATAATGTTAGGAAAAAGGTAGGTACGTCACCAACAATAATTTATAGGAAAGATGGATCTTTTAAGAATATACTTGAGATGAGCAAACATTTGGACGTAGGTCGCACCAATAGAATAAAAGGAAATTTGAAGTGCAATAGGTGTATGTTTTGTGCATATGTTCATGAAACAAATGAAAGGTATCTTTTGAATGGTAAAACTATTAAGATAAATGGACACTATAATTGCAACACTCAATGTTTATATAGTGAAGTGTCAAAAATTTCCTATATTTTATATAGGAAAGACAAGTAGACTTTTCAAAAATAGGATAGGTGAACATTTACTTAATGTAAAATATGGCAGGTTGACAAATGCACTAGCTAGGCACCTTATAGAGTGTAATGATCGCACTTTTACATTTTTAGTAATTCAGCAACTGGAAAAGGTCCCACAAGGAAGATGTCTGGATATTCACCTGGATATTAGTGAATTGAGATGGCAGTTGCGATGTTACGCAACAGTATATGTGGGCATTAATGAAGCTATTAGTATTTCAAGTATTTTAAAATTGAAAAATATCCTAGGTTAACCTATAAAGGACTTTTTCTGTTAAGCACATTAACTGATATTTATGAATTTTAAAGTTTGTTTACAGAACATACATTCATTATTTATGATTTTTTTTCTGTAAATAATATTTTAACTTGGTTTTAAATATTGTTTTAAAAGTTTTGCTGTCTAATTACAACTTATGCACCTGACATATATTTTCATTTTAAAGAGATATCAGCGAGTAAAACCAATTAGTAGAGTAATTATTGATTAATGGGTACTTATTATGTTATTAGTGTGTTAATATAAAAGGCTGGGTGTGGTTTTGTAAATTTGTTCTGATGAAGTCTCTGTGATTTGGGGAAAGAAAGTGCTCAACATTGTTTTACTTGTGTTCAGTAAAGCTGGTTGTTCGTCCAAGCTGTGGTTGCCTTGGTTCTAATGATATAACCCATGTAGGTAAGGCTACTGCAGCAGTGGTCATTCGATTATCCACTGTTATGGTAAGTTTACTTATACAGCTATCCTGTGCGACACCCTGACCCCATGTACATAATGGGAAGAACAAGGCTAATTCTGGTGCCATTTTGCATTGCCAAATAAAGTCTGCTGAATAAAGGTAATATTTTAATACCACTTTCCAGTCTGTGTTAAGAAAAAGCACAGTAAGCCAGCTTTCAAATAATTTATTCCAGGTTTGGATTTAAGAGTTATTTGGCTGTGTGAGCTTTCACCCCACCTTTAAGCAGTTAATTATATATTTTCACAGGTATAGAAAGTTAAACAGTACATATGAGTAAATGTTTATGTTTTCCTGTTCAGTTTGTTATAGTTTTTCTAACTTGCATTTGTTTACCAGGATTATGTACTGATTCACTAGGGGCCTGTTTCAGGCATAGTCTGGGTTTGTGAGTGATCTGAGGAAGTGCAGTGCAGTATACGTTCCAGAATAGAAAAGCAAAGACCAGACAAGCCAGACTTTTAACATTTAACAGGATTATTTGCTTATGAGGTAATCTAGATGGTACATATTAAATGCAAGACATTGTACAATGATAGAGAGTACTGAAGATGTTAAATACATAACATAGCATGATTTATGAAAGAAACAATCTGTAATGCTTGAATTATTCAGAATATAACAAATTCAGTTAAAGATTATTTAAGGAGGAAGTGGGGGAGGGGCTTATATGGAATATCGCAGCTGTTGTTTGTCAAAACTTCAGTCTGTTCTCTGGCCTCCTGCTTTTTATGAGCAGTGCAGTTACCTAATCTACTGGTTTCCTTCAGTCATGAAACCTCTATCGGGATCAATATTTCTGACCCTGCAACTGCCAAAGGGTACTAGAGAAAACCTCAGTAAGGAAAAAAAGTAAAGGCCCAATAAAGAAAATGCAGTCGCCGGTGTGGAGAACTTATTCTCAAAGCTTGACCCAATCCTTTGTTTTGGTCGTCCATTTGCACAAGGGACATCTTGTCTGTAAAGTTCACACCACTAAGTGTAGGACGGTTTGGAAACTTAAAATATTTTTTAGCTTTATTCAGTGCACAGTGCTTCAGTGACAGTTTTACCAGGCTGAACCAGTCTCTTTCAGAGGCTTTCTTAGATGAAGTGTAAAGTAGTGCAGGTCTGCATTACCTGTAACGTTTATGTGGTACTCAGCTGCAGATTTTAATGCAAGAGTTGTCATTACTAAGTGCAGGACAGTTTGGAAACTTGAATGTCCCCTAGCTTTGTACATTATCTTGTGTTAGGCTCTTATAAAAATACTACATTAATAGATAAATATTAAATGTACAATATATTGTTGCTTTTGTTTGAAAAATATTAATTTTTCCTATGTCATGAGCTTTAAAAAAGAGGTAGTGACTGCTGTATTGAAGTGTACCCATTACATGCAAGTCAGTACAGTTTTGGTCTAATAATTTGCATTAGTTTCTGATTACTCTGACCTTATGTAAGCTTATGACCCAACCAGGCTGCGCTCATCTATTTTCATTCGTGTTTTATGTGAAGGCATTTATTTCCACTTGCAGTTAGATGTTTGTTATCTGGTCTGCTTGGCTGTTAGCATGGTCTGTCATTCAGCAGTTAGGTACCCACAGAGAAGATTAACGGCACATTGATGATTGATATTTCTTACTCTATTTGTTAGTCTGGAAGGGGATGTTGTTTGAGGTTTTGACTAATACTGTTTACTCTATGTACTAATTCAGGAAGGTGCTTAAACCAGTTTATTCTTGTTTCTATCAACTTTTGGCTTTTAAGTTCTCTGTCTCTCTATTGCTTCTGATGTGCAATGCATAGGCTTCTAACTGAGGTCACATCCTGTTTCAAGACTAACCGTAGATTGGCTGGTAGCTGTATCACTCACACCTAGTAGTTGATGAGCGTCACAACTCCACCACCCTACATACATTCTTAGATTCCTAATTTGTTCTGAAAAGTTAAGTTTTAAACCGCATAAGCAAAAAAAATGTGAATAGCAAATGCTGTTAAAAAGGCACAAACACTAATGTGTTCAGCAAAAAAAATCTTTACATTGATGGAAGTTGGTACATTCAAAATCTTTAAATCAGTAATGTTGTTGTTTGTCTTTCGTTTTTTTCCCGGTTAGGGGTCGCCACAGCAGAACTCCGGTCCGCTAATGATTGGCAGTAGATTTTTACGAATGCCGAGGTGCCAGCTCGACGTTTAACCTTCAATGAAGGAATGCCCATTTACACATGTCTTTCGAACGCCCACCCAACCGTGGGGAGGACATGCAGACTCCACACAGAAGGCACTCCCCGCACTCCAGCTGAGAATCGAACAGGAGAACCTCTTGCTGTGAGGCAACACCGCTACAACGGATATGTTATAATGCAAAAAAAAAAACAGTTTCCTGTATTTTGGAAACCTTACAAGAGATTTACAGTATTAAAAATACTTTTGTTCAAGAGGCTGAACTTTTACACGATGTTAAAAATTCTCTTCTGTGTTCTTGCTTATTGAAGTGGTTACAGAAATGTAAATTTTTTAAACACCTTTATTGAATTAAATGTAAAATGTTCTGACTGTTTGCATAATTAACAGTGAAAATAACATTGTGCATCTCTCACTCTGTTCCTCTTTCATGTGACCTATCGGTGACAGTTTTCTACATAATCATCAAAGGTTTCACCCTTTGCTGATAAAAGTTATCCCTTCACTTTGTTTTACTCCACCAACCCACCTGGCCTCATCCCACTGTACTTACTTAGTATGACACCCACCTCAGCTGTTATCCAGTCGTATTAAATATTTAAGAATCCCTTGAATTGTTCACAATGAATAGAAAATGGCTATTCTAAAATATCTCTTTTCATGATAGCATTCACAGATGTTGTCAGGCATGCTTGTACAGCAGATCTAATTCTTCTGTTTATTAGCAGTGCATTTGTAGGCTAGACTCAAGATGTTTGAGTTGCTAAGGATGCTCCTTTCATTCTGCTAGGACACATTTAAAGCTATGTGCTTACGTAAATATCATATGAGAACTTGATAGCCTTAGAAGATGCTAATCCCTGTCACTTGGTGAATACACAGGCCGTTTCTCTTGGTCCCTTTTGTCTTCTTCTTTTTTGATTAGTTAAACCAGTAACAACACAAGCTACCCAAACCCAGGGCAGGGTGGCTGTCAGATGAGATCTACGAACAGGGGTCGCTGGAGGTAGATATAACTATGGAACTAGGTCACTACCTCAAAATCATTAGGTGTAACAACTTCACTGTATACAATTATGGTAGCCTAATAGTTACAGATGAATATTTCTCCGTGTTTGAGAAAGGGTTTACCTTTGTTCCCACCTTTAGATATAACCTGTCTGATTCCTTAATTAAATTTAAGCTATTTATAAGAAAATTGAATTTTGCAATTCAGTTTAATGATAGCTCATGTGATGGTTATAGGAATAATGACAGGCTGAAGAAAAAATGTTTGGGTATGCCCACACCCAACCCTATTCAGATTTTTTTAGTACCTGTGAATGTGATATCTACTGGCAATATTCATCAGGAAGGATGAGACCTAAGAAATGCAGTTTAAGAAAAGAAGACTATCTGATTCGGGAGGAGATTAGAAAGAACCCACTCCATTAGGGTAGTGAAGCCTGACAAGGGTGGTCGAGTTGTTTTCTTTGATAATTTAATCTGTTCAGGGGGAAATACTAAAGATTCTGAACAAAACAGGCTGCTACGTATCAGCCAATACCAATGAAGTAAATCCTTCCTATTTTAAAATTGACCAGTATTTGGTAGATAGCCTGTTGCAACATGGTATGAATGTAGACACACACAAGTTTCTAAAAAATTTTTAGAATCCTAAAAATTCACAAGAAGTTAATTAACCCTCCTTGTAGGCCTATTGTATCAGCAGCAGGTTCCAAAACATACCCGTCTGCAGTAATGGTGGATAGGGTCTAAAACCAATGCAAGACCTGAACACCCATATGATTTAAGGCTCATGGGATTTTTCGGGAAGGTTAAAACCTGACTACTGGGACAAAGACGTTGTCTTTTTTAACTGTTGATGTTATAGACTTATTTTCTTGCACCCCCAGGATATAGGGTTAGATCTGTTTTATGAGGCATTAATTGAACTCGATTTTTTGACGAAGTGACAAATAAGGCTGTTAATGGAATATATGGAAAAAGTACTGGAGAACAACTACATTTGGTTTGAAGGCAAGATTTTTAAGCAGGTAAAGGGTATAGCAATGGGGGTGGCATGTGCCCCCATCTTTGCGAATTCAGTGATGCTGTCGTGGAAAAGGTGTTGTGTTTCCATTGGAATATCAGTAAACATACAAAATTGTATTTAAGCTTCCTTGACAATATATTTATTTTGTGGTCAGGGGGCATTGCAACCATCCCAGAGTTCAACAGTTATATTAATCAGACTACATCCTTCCTAAGGTTTACCCATCAAATTGAGCCAAACCAAATTAATTATCTAGACATTAATCTAATATTTTGGGGAAATCCACATTTTCCAGTTGCTACTTACATTTCAATAGCCCCCCCCCCCCCCCCCCCCTTACACAGGAGAAAAGTTTAGTTAAGGGCCAATTTGTTAGATTAGCAAGTATGGTCTCAGACAAGAAATTATTTTACAATGGAGAGGGCCAGACTAGAAAACGTGTTCATTGAAAGATAATACCCTGTTTAGCTCTATCAGTGATGAGATCTCAAAAGGATGGGGAAAGAGCTATTGTCCCCTTTTAAGGATATGTCTTGATACCCCCAGAACTGGCACTGTCACTTCAAATGATTAAATGCCTTTGAGTGTTTTGAATGGTATTGACTCCCCTCATCAAGAGCTGGATTAGGACAATCAACCAACTAACTACTCTAGGACCCGTACATTACAGTATAACAAAGGATCCTATATCACGAAAGACATTGTTAGTAAGCAGTGGTGCATTTTGACCAGGGATGACAAGTTGAGAAATCTAGTGGGACCAAGGCCTGCCTTTATTCTTAAATGAGCAAGCAATATTACAAGTATGGTAGACATGAAGAATCCCTCTACACCAATAAAAAAAGAAAAGGCACAAACAAAAATATGTGGAAGTTATAGTCAGTGCAAATACATTTTACAGTGTCAGCAACTCAGCAGTAGTTTAAAATCAGTTGTCTTTGCACTGGATGGAAATTGTCTAACAAAAGGGATTATATACTTAATGATTTGTTCCACCTGTCTAGCATTTTATGTTGGAAATACGGAGAGACAACTGACAAAATGGATATATGAACACAATTACTACATCTTAAAATGCAACCAAAAGTTCATTGGGTATGTATTGGCTTCAAACATTTCTCATTTATTATTCTAGAAAGAATAGCACACAACCCTTGGTGGGGGGGGGGGGGGGGGCTCTTGGAAGGAATATATTGAACTTGGAGAACTGATATGACAGCTCAGGGTTAGATTCCAGATATTCCCCAGGCATTAATGAATGTACTTCTCTAGTGCCAGTCTGAAAACAAAAAGCTAACAATCTGCGAGCCATCTAACAACTCATTTTGTAGTTCTTTTAAAAAAGTACATACACGCTTATTCATTCAACACTATACTTTTATTTATTCTCTTAAGAGCTTTTTATAACTGTTTTACATGTTATTTCTTATGTCATTTCTATATATTTTCATTGGACGTTTGACTTTTTAAACTGTTGTGTTTATGTATTCAAAACTTTTTTGCACAGCTTTTAATGTTTGAAGTATTTAATGTTTTAAATGTATTTATTTTTTTCTGAATAAGGTTTCCCCTTAAATAATAATGCTTCTTTAATTAATTACTTCACTTTGATTCAATTATTCTGTTATAGAAGTGGTATACAAGTAAGTTCTGGGTACCACTGTTTCATTCTGAAGAAGTCTGTGTTTTACTGTGCTAGAAAAGCTACTTGTGAATAAAAGGCATTATTCATTTTACTGCTTGTGGTGTTTTTGAATTACTACTGAGTAGGAGCTTCCTTTCTGGAGTTGTTTACTGCTCGTACCAGCTGGAATTTATCTTTTGGTTTTTGATCTGTTACACCCCAGAATAACATGTGTCTGTACTGGTGTACTATAAAGAGGAGTATGACTGTGTGTCATGGGATATTCTCATTTATTTATTCATCTTTCTGTCTATCCACCTACGTGTTTTTCAAGTAGGTCGTTTGGTCCGACCTGGCCCAGTGAGGTGCAAATAAAGATATGATTGAGACGATTACACTTACTGGTTAAATAGCTTTAGATGTAGTTCATGAATGAGACCGTTACAGGCAAGTTATAGTACATTTAAAGTTGCTATAACTAATAAAGAATATGTGTCAAGTGTTCTTTCATTGCCCACCTTGCTGTTTTATCAGCTCATTGAGGCTTATTGTGAAAGGGTGGATAGAGTGACTCATGATAAAAAGAGTGTTACAGACTTCCCTTTGTTTTTTTTTTTTCCCCAGAATGGTGATACTCTTGGGTCACGGTAGGAATATGGAGTTTTCTCCCACAGTTAAGAGCTAGTTTAAGCCTGCTTTGTAGTCGTGTCCTGCCCAAAGAAATGTTTGAACTGTGTTATTTGCAGGAAATGAAATTGAGGATGTCTGGCTTAAATCTAGAACACTTACCAGTAACTTCCCCAGCATATCTTGTCAAATATTAATGATAGTAACAACAAATAGAGCCTATGTGAATCCTTGCTGATAGAGGATGAATCAGACATTCAGATTATTAGAGTATTGGGGATGAACTACTTCTTGTCCTGTCGTATGAGGCAGAACTGTTGCTTCACTGACAATAGACCTGGCCTAATAGTTTGAGTAAGGGTAAGGGGGTCTTGTTTTTAATCATAAACAAAGGCACTATTATGGTTAGACTCATGCTTCTTATGAAGTGATGAAAGACCAAACTGGCTATTTGTTTAGCATACAACTGGATGCATTTGTTTTAGTTTTATATTGAGATAGGTAGGCCTGAAAGCCATTGGATCAGAATCCTCATTACAAAAATTAGAGCATGACATCCTTGTTGGTAGCACTCAACTCTGCCCTCTTCCTTTAGTGTGGCGTTACTGCAAATGATGGTGAATAAAATAAGCTGATTATCTCTATCTGATAACAGAGACTCTGCTTAAGTAATATTTACTCAGATCTCAAGATCATAATGCCTTAAAATGTAACAGACCTGCTTTTGTTTTAGTCTCTCTTTTTTGCGTTTGGTTTAGTCTTTGTTGAAGTATCATCTCCCACTAGAAATAAGAAAGGGGTTGAATTATGTATTTTTAACCAAATCGATGAATCATCGCACTGCAGTATACAGCTGCAACTGTTATTTTTTTTTTCCTTATCTGACCAATGACCTTCAAGCCTCACTGTTAGACAACCATACATTCATTCCTTGGTGGTAGGGAATTCACTGATTCACTAATGTAAGTGCTGTATAGGGGAATGGAGTTTTTTTGTCATTCAGGCCAACATCAGGGAATTTGTGCACTCACACATCCCAACAATAAAAGCATTTGTGCAAGTCCCTAGTCTGACTCTTGGGGGAGTGGGGATGGTCTACCCCATATTATTGCAGGGACTTCACAATGCCCTACCTCTGCACATGCACATACTTATGCATTTGCTAATGAAGATTACCAAAAGGTGGTGACATGGTAGCTGCGAGACCACACCCACTGCAACACTGCTCATCCCCTCCAGATGTGGCTGTATGCAATCTGGTTCACCCTGCCCTTCATCCCCTTCCAGGATAGGCAAACCTGTCTCCCCTGTCAGAGCTGACAGGTGCCATAGCAGATTATCAAACTTATTATCTGGTTTGCAGTCAGGGCTTTATCACTGTATGCCACCAGCAGTGGCTGCTGCTGCTGCTGTTTGGATAGCCGGAGACTGGATACATGTATGTTTCGTTAGACCTCTTTCATTAAAGGACCATTTTGTTTGAACTTTGAGTATATACTGAGACTGTGCAACTTTGGGACATGTTGTATTGAGTAAGGGAAGTGCATGGGACAAAGTCCTTGCCATGGGGGTTGTGGATTGCTTGCCCTCCATTTTACCCAGAGCTGCCAAGTATTTTTAATGTGTGAAATTCAATAGAAGTAGTCCATTGATGAAACGGGTGTCGACAAAATATACTTTAGTTGAGTAACTGCATGGATGAACACCTAGTAAAATCTATACCCATCTCATATAACTAAAAATACTTGTATGCTGTGAATTTACTGCTTGCTGTAGTATTTCATGTTAATTCTATATAATCTTCAATTAGCTATCACAAATAATCCTTGCTAATGTTTTGTGTTTAGTCTCTTGGAATTTGTTTTGTTATGAACATGGTGGAGTTGAATAGGACCCTTGCTGGAACTCAAAAAAAGTTGCGATTACAATTATTGCAACCACATTGGTGTCATGAACAAGTTTGCACATCAAGAATCTAGAAAGGCAGCATTGTTACATTGTGTACCAGGCTGCAGCATGGAAGGCTTGGTGTGTTAAGTCTGTTGCCCTGTCTGGCCTTGTTACTATTTATATTGGAAAATCAGAAACTATTTTAAGAAATTGCATCAGTAAGCATTTGTATTATATTTCTAAAAAAGCAAGAAACAAACAAATGCTGTATTTAAATTCTGTTCTGATGCAGGTTGTACTCCTGCATTTGAGTTTTCGGTAGTAGAAGGACTTTGAAAGAACAAATGTGGGGGAGACTTTAGAAACTTTCTCCTACTACAGGTCATCTAAGTTGCAGATCAAGGGAATCTGGTTAAATGAGTAGTTCTCTCTAAATAGTCATCAACTCTCATTTTTCCCATTTTTACAATGAGGTTGGAGTATCACATCAGAAGTTGCCCCCATGTCATTTCACTGACACTGTTACTTTCCTCAGCAATCGCATCCAACCATCACAGCTCTTCTGTCACACATTCCATCTGTCTCTGAGAGGGATGTCTTCTTTTCCTCTTGCCTTCTTTCTGTGTCTTCCAAATCTGCTTTCACCAAATCATCATCTACTTTCCTGTGGGTGTGCCCAAGCAACTGTAAAGGTCTTTGAACAACTCTGCAGTCAGAGCTACTTTGACTTCTGATATACTCATTTCTTCGTATGTCCCAGAGCATGCAACCTATGCCTGTGTCATACACTTCAGATCTATCCATACCTTTCAACCATTTAGCACAAGAAATCTGGGCATTGCCTAAAATATTGGGGGGGGGGGGGGTCAAAATCCCAAAAATATGTACAAATTTTAAATATTGTGCTTATAAACTTAGAAAGTTGCTAGAATAAAAGGATTTGTGTTAGGAAGACATGCTGTAGGTGCATTGGCCACTCTAAGTTGGCCCTAGGCGTGAGTGCGTGCATGTCTGTGCCTTCTGTGGATGGTTGGGCGCCGGGCTGGCAACTCAACACCGTAAAATTCCACTGCCAATCATGAGCAGACAGGTGATCCGTTGTGGCGACCCCTAACCGGGAAAAGCCGAAAGAAGAAGTGGTGTTAGGATGCATTTTCTGAAGGCTATGAAGTCTGAAACTCAAATATATGTCATTATTCGGTGGCATCAGTCCTCCGTGATTTACCAGAAAATCACAAATTTTATGAGGAACACACCAAAAATATGAGGCAAAAACCTGGATGTTCAGCAAAAGTCTGGACAGTTGAGAGGTATGTGTCCATCACTTCAAGATCCTCATCTGCACTCACATCATCACTGTCCATGCTTCTCTGTCATTCAGAAGCATTGGCCACACCCCTGTTTGTACACCTTATTTTTCAGCTTCTTTGACATTCTCTTCTGTTAAATACTACATTGTGTCAGTTGGCTGCAGCACCTTTGATTCTAGCTTTTAACCTCTTCATTCAAACTTCCTTTCTCCTCAATCACACCTCCCAGATACTGAAAGCTGGTAATGTTTTCCCTTCTAAATCAGTTTTTGCCATTTGATTTTCCCCACTTGCTGTCATGACCACTGCCTTGTCTTTACTCACTTTCATCCCATGTGTCTTCAGTTTTGCATGCTGGTACCCTGCCATTTTTTGAAGTTCCTTTCCAGAATCTGCTTGTAATGCCACATTGTCTGCATGCAGCAGCTTTTTTGGTCTGCCCCCACCAAATCATCAGTATTAACAGAAGTGTGCTCAGTGCTTTACGCTGATGCACACTCACTCCTACTGTGAACCCCCTTGTGTGTCACAATACTGTTCATACTTGTGTTATTGTTACTTATACATAACTTGTGCCAGTTTTATCAGTGTTTGTGAGACCTTGAGCCATCACAAGACTGCCCAAATTGATTTATTGAGACCTTGTCAGTATGCTGTCTCCAAGTCTATTACTGCCTAGTTGAACTTTTCCTCTTGTTCAGCTTCTCAACTTCTCTCTAACTGCAAACATTGATTATACTGCATCCTGATTTTAATCCCAACTGTTCATTTTACGATATACTACCCTTTGTCTTCATTTATCAGTCGCCCTCTGACCGTATTGCATTGTGACAAGAGTTTGATACCATTGAACTTCCTGCAGCTGTGAATACCCCCTTTGCTCTTGTACGCTGGCACTACAATGCCTATTTTCCAGGCATCTGGAATAGCTCTCTCTTTCTCCACACTGCACTAAGTACCCTCAGGATCCATTTCTCCCTTAACACACCTAACATCATGTTTATATATGCCATGATTTTGTCTGAGCCTGCCATTTTTCCCAATTCCATTTTCCTTAATGCACTTTATACTTCTTCAGGCGTGATTGTTTCTTTCTCTTTCATCCTAGGACATACATGTGGCAGTCCTACTTCTGTTGGGTTTTCTTCACTCAGAAGCTTCTTGAAGTACAGCTTCTATCCGCTTTTGATGTTCACTGTGTTGGTGGGCAGATTGTTGCTGACATCCCTTATGAATGGCAAATGCTCTTCTTTGGCTGGTTCCAGGCATGCTTTAAAAGCATTGAAATGCCCTTTAATGGCATGGTTTAATGATCTGTTGTCATTACTTTGTCTTTTTATTTATTTTTATTTTTTATTTTTGTTAATGTTTTGTTAAGGTGTTTTATAAAATGTACATAAATAAACTTGATCTTGAATGGTGTCTGCTGAATATCTTTATCTTTTTTTTTGTTATCTTGAAACTTGTTAGAGCTTCTTTGTGCCATCTGATGAGTCGCTTTCCAAAAGTTGGTAGAGTTTCTCTGGTGCTTTGTTCTTTATCCATGTAGGTTTCTGTAAAACTGCATTTAACTAGTGCTGCCATAAACTGTCATTCTATGCACTGTTTTTAATGTCTGAGTATAAGATTTTATGCATTTAACAAGGGGACTGTCTTTTTATTGTAAATAGTTTTGGTATGTGCATGCAAAAGTTTTCAAGTTAAATATTCAAGGTATCAAGATTTGATGCTCTTATAATCTAATGGGACTTTTAAGATGGTGGCTGGCCAAGTAACATGCCGATCAGCGCTCTCCCAGTTAGAAAACCAAGAAGTTTTAAAAATGCCAGTAAATATTATCAGTTTGGGTAAATTGTGGTTATTATGTAGTAATTAGACTGCCTGAATACCAGCAAAGATGAAATAAATAAATAATTAATTAAAGGACGGTCAGTCAGAAAAAAAGGGATAGCTGTGGCTGGAAAGAAGCTCAAAGATGTTCAGCAAAAAGCACTTCAGATTGCAGCTTCAGTACAGCTAGTAATCTAGAAACAAACATAAATCAAATACATTTAAAGGTGTTTAAATAAGCAAGACACTGGAAAAATATACAAGTAAAACAAAAGGTTGAACAATAAGATAAAGCATTAAGCAGCCATTTAGATGAGCTGATAAAACTGTTGAAATCAGAGACTGAACTGAAGGAAAGATTGAAATGAGATTTCTGAAGAATGACTGTTAAAAATAGTAGAGTGAGAAGATAGAGGCCTCAGAGAAAACGAGTTATTGTTCCATACCAAAGAAACTGTAAAGGACACTGCATTCATTTTATTGAAGTACAGGAGGGCACTGCGTTAATTTTATTGAAGTACAAAAAAGCAACTGTACTGGTGTTCTGTATCTAGATTTATTAATTGAGAGGACATATGATTTGTATACTGCAAATCTGGGTCTCATAAAGGAGCTAAGATGTGTATTAGTGAATATGTCATCATACCAACGGAAAGAGTTGCTCCTGCAAAACTGTGGCAGAATGAAAAAGTATCAAAAATTGGGGACACCATTATATTTGTAGGAAATGATTATTTGCTGTATACCAGCAGTAAGGAGACGTTGAAAGGAAAGTTATAAAATTCAAGTGGCTATATCTAGGTTTCTTCAGAATATTTTTTCTTGATAAATCATATACTTTTTTGGATACAAAACAGGCTATGGAGGAAATGAAGAAAAGCTAAAAAAGTGTGAGCCAGCAAGCTGAAGGGGGGGGGGACTCTGCATCTTAATCTTCTAAAAGTATGAAAGCCCATAGAGAGACTTTGTTAGTGAAACCTTTTCCATTGTTCTTAAGGAAAAAGCTTGAGTATCAGAAAAAAACAAAAGCCCCAGGAGCTGACTAGAAAACTCTGAGGCACATTGGAGGGACGCTGGTGTTGGGAGCTTGACAGTATTAGGAAGAACAGCTGCAAGTAAATGAAATGAATAAATAATGTGGAGAACTGTGTCAGTCCCACTTGATGTAGTTTAGACATGTGAACTGTGGTTCTGCAAGAAGAAAAAGACTAAAAAATTGTTGACTGTGGGAAATTGTTGGCAGGACTGTAAAGCATAAAACTCAGATTATGTCATTCATATTTAGAAGGACACTCTCTGGGCTAATTAACTGACTATAAATAAAGCAATATTTGAATAAAAGTTTCCTGATGTAAACTCCATGTTATTTTGTAAAGTGTTTTAATAGTATGGAGTCAAAGGGATTTTAAATGTGAGGTGAGGGGATTTTAATCAGTGACTGCTGTATGCGATAGTGATGTTAAAGTAAGAAAGTAATCTTTCTTAGTTATAATGTATCCACATTTTACACTGGCTGCTGGGGAAGTAAATGCGTATTGATCATATTGTATATATTGAATTAATAGATAATGTATGTTGTTTATAAATTGTATTTTGTTTACCAGAGCAGTACATTGATCACAGTAGATCATTTTCAGGCACAGCACAGGCAAAGAAATTCACAAAAATACACCAATAAATAATTAAAATGGAACTAATTCACAAACATGAAATCCTGCAGACACTTGAAATAATGAGCAAATGTTATAAACAAAGTAAAAAAAAACAAATGTGGGTAATTTTAGTAGTAAAAATGGGAGGTTATCAGTAGAAGTGATACAAGTGAGGGGTGAGTGTCCACTGGAAAAACACTTGCAGTTGGATTTTTGATGGATGCCTTTTGAGTTGTCCTCTGAAAGTGGGTAAAGAGGAGATTTCTTTTAAGGGAGGGAGAGGGATTGCCAGAGTTTAGGTGTAAGAATGGAGAAAGAGCCATTGGAGCAGTGTAATTTGATTTAGGGATCTGGAGTTGTTGTTTGTCTTTCGGCTTTTTCCCGGTAAGGGGTCGCCACAGCGGAACTCTGGTCCGCTAATGATTGGCAGTAGATTTTTACAAAACGCCAAGGTGCCAGCTCGATGCCCAACCTTCAATGAAGGCACACCCATTTACACACGCATGTCTTTCGAACGCTACCCAACCATGGGGAGGACATGCAGACTCCACACAGAAGGCACTCCCAAGCCAAGCCGAGAATTGAACGGGAGAACCTCTTGTTGTGAGGTAACAACGCTACTGCTGTACCACCGCAGATACTATTTAGGGATCTGGAGTAAGGGAGTTAATTGGGGGAAGTAGTAGGTAGTAATTTTAGCATGGTGTTTATCAGCAAAAGGTGGGAAGACACCTGGTTGAAGTAGTTTGAAAAGTACAGACCCTAGGAGTAGCTCAACTCTGTAGATGACTTGAAGCCATCTGGCTTTGGAGAGATTGTGATGCATTAGTGTTCCTGAGAGGGGAGTTGGAAATTAATTGAAGTTTTTTCAGCTTCTGTGAGGTCCCAAATACCATACCATTTATTATTGGGGGAGGGGTAGGTGTAGCTTATGTTTTTTTAGGCAAGAAGTAAGGGAGTGGAGGTAAGATTGAAACTATGTTTGAATAGTTTAATATGATGGACTGGATCAAAGGATAACCATATCATCTGCATAAAGAGCTACAGGAAGGTTAGGGAAGTCAGAGTATAATTTATTAAAGATTGAGAACAGTGGTGTGAGTATAGAGCCGTAGGGTACTCATTTGGTAAGTGGTGCTGGAAGTGATAGAGATGAGCTGATTTTGACTCCAAGATGCCCATTTGTTAAGAAATGTTGGAAACGGGTGACAGTGATGGAGCATAAGGTGGTCAGTAATATCAAAAGCTTTGGTGAGGTCAATGAAGAGTACTCCTGAAAGTTCATTTTATCCGTGTTTTTTATACACATTTATTGAATTAGCAATCGTGACACTGGCAAATTGATATTTATACTAAAAACAAATCACATTGAAATTACATTAACCTATTCACAGTTACAAACATTATATGTACCATTTATTATTTTGTACAGTATAATCAGTCCAACATTACATAAATTGGTCACTTCCTGCCTTCACTTAAACCTCATTCTTCCCTTCACTTAAACCTCATTCCTCCCCAGTACATTTTCCTGCATGTATTGTTCCCACAATTTCCATTTTTTCTATGTAATTTGCTCCTACCCTTTTTCTAAAGATCTCATTTCCAGTTCTCGTAACTCTCTCTCCTTTATCCTTGTTGAGAAGGATCTCTTCTGTAAGTGATCATACTGCTACCATTGTGCTCCAGCCAGCTCAGAACTCATGCTGTGGCAAATACTTTCATCTGATTTTACAGAGTTGTATGTCTGGATTAATGTCCTTAAACTGTAGACATTGATTTATGTAAAATGCCTAAAAATAAAATAAAATGAAGTAAAATATGAAAAATAGCAGTTCTTGCCTAAATTTGCAAAGGAAATAAGTTTTGTTTTCCATTAGTGCCTGCTTTTGGATGAAGTCAAACAGTCTGCGGCTGCAGGCAGTTATGAGAGGTTTGAATAGTGTGTATTCTGAGTGAAATTTATGAGCTACTATGTAAGTAACTTTTGTTTGGATATTGGCAACCTATTCAGTGAAAATAAAAAAAACTTAAGAAATGAAGTTTGAAACTATGGGAAGTGACTAGTTAAATAAGCAGTTGCCTCCCCAGCAGACTTAATACTTTAATGTGTTACATATAACTACACAATTTAGTTTATTTAAGGTTAGGCAGTGTACTGTTTCTTGAGGCTAAAGGTGTTTACTAAAAGCATGCAAGTTCATAAATATATACTAGGCTAATGACCGCCAAGGCCTTTTTAAGCCTAGCCATGCAACTCAACCCAGTTGTGCTCCTCTCTACCTTGGGAGTATATTAGGAAGGAGGTATGTTAGGATGAAGGTGTCTTAAGTGCTTTGTGGGGAAGAGGGGTGTTAGGGTAATGCTTTACTTCCTGTCTGCCTCTGTCCATTAGAGACATTGGGGCCAGACAGAGTGTGAATTTACGATTTCCCATCCAATAGTCAAGGTTACCTCTGAAAAGAATCATGGATAAACTTTTTCACATGGATGGGGAGCCTATTCCATAGTGAGTGGATCCTTTGGGGCACATATTGATCTCATCAGCATGTTCTTTTTATGTTGCAGGCAAAGTTTAAATCTGTGGGTCTAGTGTTTCTAGTGCTCTTCATTTTACAGACGTGCAAAAGATCTAGCAGGACTGGATTTGAGAATGCCTTCTATGCTAAACATAGATAAGCTCTTAGTAATCTGTAGGAGACTGAGTATAGAGGTAGGGCCTTAGGGTGGTCTATGTAGGACAGTGTGTTAATACCCTGGATTCTCCTGTTGAGGAACATTTGTAAGCATTCCAGCTGTTGCAAATGCCTGCTCAGGTATATGCTGAAGGGGACATTGTACTCGTTGATGGGTCTGACTGGGATGAGTAAAGTGGCCCTGTACCTTCCTTGGACCCAGATGCCATGCTCTTACTTATAGGTTGAGCAACATAGAATGACTTTTACTATCTTGGCTACATATTGGTCTAAGGCCAGATTACTGCCTACATAAGTTTCCAGTTCCCTAACTACCAGGTCATCTCTTAGGGGTGTTTTATCAATGGAGTAATTGCATGTTGTGGATGTTTTCCCAAAAGTCACTGTAATGCATTTCTTGACTTTGAGTTTTAAACTGTGACTTTTGTGTCATTCATTTATCTGTTAGACCGTCTTGCAGGATGTTAGTGTCATGCAGCACTCCCCAGATGTTGGTGAGTATTAGGTTCAGTATGTTTGAACCTCTGGTTGGAGCTTGCACTATCTAGTCCATGGTATTTGTGTTGATAAAATCCCAGAAATGTTGTGCCTGTGAGTTTGAGTCAGTACATGTTTTCCAGTCAGTCTGTATTGGGATAATTAACGTTTCATATGAATAGGGTATTTGGTTGGGTAGTGAATGTATCCATTTAGGTCTAGGTATGAGTTATGAGATGTTTGGGTTATAGATGTTGACCTATAATTAGGTAGGATACAGTAAGGGCCTTTATTTATGGTGCTTTACACATGGATGAACTCCAGGGCATCATCCTGTTAAACCAACTTGGAGGTATATTTGTTGCTGATGTAGATCAGGATACCTCTGCACCTTTAGACCCTCTCTGTGTTACTGTTGGTCTAAATGTGTGGAAGGGACTGTAGCCTTTTACTGCTGGAGTACTTTTTGTGGCTTAAGACCAAGTCTCACTAACAGTACAGATGTCTATATTCCCCAGAGTGAGGAGAGCTTGCAGGGTGTGGAGTTTTTTGTTGAGGCTCCTAGCATTGATCCGTAACACCTTAAGGATGCTTTGAGAGTTTTTTTCCACTGTGTCGGAATGTTTGTCATGTTGGCATTGCCTAAAAAGACTCTTGGAAGTGGAAAAAGCTTTAGCCAATATATGAAAGCTTAGGGGGGACAGGTGCAGACCATCCTTGACAAAGCAACATGGTCTGTTAACCATATACCCCCATACTGACAGATGTTGAATTTCCTTTGGAATGACAGTAAAGTCTATAATTTTTTTGTTCGTACTGTGACATTATCCATGGAGAAGGTGGAAAGCACATAACTGCCTGTGCCACATACTCAAAGTCCATAATATCTCTTTCCCTATAGTCCACTGAGGTACATCCAGGGTCATTTACACGTATGTGGACTATGGTACAATTGTATTTGTGCCTGTCATGCAGTAACTTGAGTGTGTGATATTGTCGATCCTGGCTCTGGATAAACAGCTGATTATCATTATTTAGCCTGGTGGTTTGGCCATCTTTGTGTTGTACAATGAAGTCCTCTATGAAAGTTCTAGGTAAATTGCTTGCCTTATAGGCTTCGATTTTGGGAAACATTGGGTGTAAGCTTATGTGCAGCGTCCTTTAGAGCTTGCTAAGGATAGGTGTTGCCTTTTATAGGCATAGAAGGTCTTTTAGGTTTGGGCACTTTTAAGTGCCTCAAGCATAAGATGATCTGTGTGTGTGGTGAACGGTATGTGTGGAGGCGGTAATGTGTGTTCTCGACAACCTTGTTTGTAATCAAGATTTTTGCCTTCAAGGAAGTTTTGTATGTATATCTTTCGCATACTGGGTTAGTTCCTTTAAGGATTGCATTTTTGACAGACCATGAGACAATTGCTACATTGTCTCAGGATGCCCATATCTGCCAAGCTGGCTATGGAGACATTTGGAAATTGCATATCCATGTTGTCAGGACCTGTATTAGGGTGGTCTATTATTGTTTAAGGACTGGGTTTTACAGAGGTCTCCTGCAGTAGTTTCTAGTGTTGAAGGTAGATGTTAAGATAGTGTTAGGATATGGTATTAGTGCTATTGGACATGCAAACCAGCTGTTATAAGCTTAACTCTTCGTAATGCTTCAGTGTGTTACAGGTTACAATCCTAATATAGTTTTATAGGTACATTTTTACTATACAAGCATTTGCTCCTGTACAGGGCTCTGCCAAACATCACTGTTCAGTGAGCAGCTGTATACAAATGTGCCTAATTTATAGCAAACAGAAAAGAGATGAAAACGGATTCCTGTGCCAGTAAATGACTGCACTCATGAAGTGCTTCTCAACTCGTCAGAAAGTCAGGGCAACGCCTTCTGCCAGAAGATGGTTGATCCTGGACTTTCTAATGTAAAAGCATACCAGAAAGGACACCCAAGTGCAGTTCAACAACAAACAACCATGTCCCAGGTTTACAGTTTTCCTATGTATTTCCCAATACAAATAGACCAGACCACCAGCTACTGCCACTAAGTAGATTATTCCATTTCTCTTAATGTAAAAACACAAAAAAGATTGCTAGAGAAAGTAATTTAGAAGAAAGTAGGAGCAAATTACATAGAAAAAAATGGAAATTGTGGGAACAATATATGTAGAAGAATGTTTTGGAGGAGGGCAAAGGTTTAAGTGGCAGCAGGAATTGATCAATTCATGTAATGTTGGATTGATAATTTTATAAAATAATTTGTGTGATGTTCAGTTACCAACATTATACATGTGAATATGTTAACATGTTTTGTTTTCTTTTATTTAAATGTATGTTTGCTTATGCCTTAAATAATCTTTTTTTAACTCCTTTATTGAATCATGTCACATAAGGATATGTTGAAAAAGACTTAACAGAAGATAGTACAAAATTTAAGAAACTGTAAGTTGATCACAGATATGGATAGTTACAGGCAGCAAAAATAGTTTGTCCCTTTGGTCTTGTGGACAGAGAAGATGGATTTGTATCAGCCAGAGAAGGTGTAGATCAAGGTGGTTTAGGGTTACCTGATTTGAAGGGGTACTTTAAAGCTGTGCAGCTAAGGTTCCAGTACATGACACACACAGAAGGTATAAATCAAAGGAGAAAAGGATGATTGGAGGGGTGGGTTTGAGTGATAAGGAGATCCTATAATTTTGGAAGTTAACCCTGTAGGAGAGTAGTAACACCTGCATAGACTGTTATATTCACAAACCAGCAGACAGTAGTCTAAGGACTAAGCCAGCATGCAAATGGGGGAACAAGGTTTTAACAAAATAAAAGTTCTGCAAGTTGAGGGCATGGAAAATAAGCAAGAAAGGGCTTGAATTTACTGAATGAAATTAAAAAAGGAACCAAGGCATTAGAGGTAAGTAACTGGGGAGAATGGCAATAGAGTGAGATTAGGATAAACAGGATTTTGGAGTGCAGGTTAGAGACTGCCTTGACCCATCAGAGATTAATAACAGATTATAGAGAAGGGGATAGGGGAGTTCTATGTGAAAATAGCAATTTAGTTGACTCTGGAATGGAAGATGCTGTTAAAAGGGTTAATTAGTCGGATATATCAAATATTGCATTATAACTATCAGAATCAGCCAGATGATGTTAGAAAGTAGTGTACTTCTACTCTCTCTTTTATAAAGTTGACAATGGGAAGGAATCTGTAGGGGTTCCAAGGATGCAGCAAAGTCCAGAAGGTTTAGGATTTTTTCACGGAAGTGTCTGCTTAGGTATTTTTATATCCTGAGTAAACTTCAGGGGATTTTTTTTCTCAGATAGACGGTAAGTTTTGGAGATGTGATGGGGAGAAGTGCAGAAGTTGGAAATGGGTTTTTTTGTAATGTAACAAGTAGGTGAATTTTAAAAATACACCATGGAGTACTTTGACAGAAACATTGTGAGAACAATTGGTAGTAACAAAGAAAAACATTATTTTGACATTGGGTATAAGATCTTGTGATTTTCCCACTCTGGGACAGTAATC